>NC_090761.1:6865094-6875094 GCF_036898095.1 Palaemon carinicauda
TAAATGTTCACGATGTGTTCTTGTCTGATGCCAGCATTATTTTGTTTCCTTTAATGTGAGGAAAAGTATTATTAACTGACTGGCAGGACTATGAATATTGATATTTTTAATTAAAAATGCTCCGTTACTTCCTTCAAAGGGTCAACTTATTCCACGATAATTTATTTTATCTTACTTAGGTGTTCCTTGATTATTTATTCATTTATTAATTTATACATACATATTTCTTTATAAATTATGTATATCAGATATCCTCCACCGGTTCCTCCTTTATTCTTTTTAATGACATTCTTTTCTGATTAAGATTTTTTTTTCATAATAACTTGAATATACGAATATTCTACAGAGGATGATGATATTTACATTTATAAGCACGTCAAGCTAATATAGATGAGGCAAATAAATTAAATACCTACGGAATTTAGAATGTCTTCAAGATCATTAATTTCACAACCAAGTGAATGTTTAGTGAATATGAAATGAAGCCCAGTTTATATTCATATCTCCCCCCTCCCCCACCTTATTTCTGGAACTAGACTCCATCATCAAGGAAGGAAGAAATAACAAGAGAAATAGTAATTGGATTGTAGCACATGGTGGCAAGATTGCCAAGTGCGGCAACAGCGCTTAAGCGTTCAAATAGGATTTTCATACAAACTCCAGCAACATGCTACTTATAGGAACCTCAACTAGCCACAAACACGGCCGCAGTTGAGCGTAACAACCCTTCTTCTTCTTCCTCTTCTTCTTCTTCTTCTTCCAGCATAAATTCTTCCTCTTCTTCTTCTTCTTCCAGCATGAAGAAGTTACAGCGTTTGGAACCTTGGAAGGTTTCGAGCCCATTAACCTCACGGACAACAAAGAATAATAAACGCTTCGGTTGCAGGCGAAGAGCAATGCTCAGAGGAAGTACCAAATGGTTCAGTTTCCTCAAAGTGAAATTATCGTTCTTTTGTATCTGATATTATGCTTCATGCATTTAATAATTCATCAGGTTTTTAAACCAAGATATCTGAGTAACAGATTATTCTTTGTGACTTCGAATTAATATTCTATTGAAAAAAATATTGAATACTGAACGACTTATGGAACTAACAAGGGCAGTGTTGCCAGATATGGGGATTTATCCCTAGATTTGGGGATTTTGGGTGTCTGATGGAGATATTATTTCAGAATTTCTATGAAGAAGAAACAAAGAGGAGTAGTCCTTGATATTTTTGTAATTACTTTAATTGCATATATATGAATTATAGTTAGTAATTTTTATATTAGTAAACTTTACATAAGAAGAAAACCTATTTGTGGAAATGGGGATTTTTGGGTAGTTTTGGGGATTTTTTATCACGAGTTTTGGGGATTTTTAGACTGACCCATCTGGCAACCTTGATGGAATGGGAAAAAAAGAGCCTTCAATTGAAACAGGTCCAATTTGTGTTAATCCTTTCTTCCTCTCTTCCTGCACTTTACTAATTCCCCCCACTTCCACGTGAGTTCTTCCTTGCCACAACAGCCTAATTGTGAATGGTAATAGATTCAACAGGATGGGAAATGCGTAAGGGTTAAACATTTTAATAAAGTAGGTGTGCAGCCAGAGGAGACAGCTCATGCAATTATGAGTTTTAAGCTCTGGCAAAACAAGGATAATTAAGGTCTGTCTTCTTCCAAGCATTTATAACAACTCTTTAACTTCAAACGGAAGGATTTTCATGAAAATGAATATAAACTCACAAGGTATCAAGCAAGGATTCTAATTAAGGCTAAAAAAATGGGGAAAAACATTTCCATATTGATGATGAAAAATAGGAAGTTATGGTGCCTTAGGAAAGATCCTCTGCTTCCATATGCACACGTCATGGACAACTAAATCTAACTCTATGATAGTTATTGTTGAAGTTTAAACAAGAATAAAGATAGGAACATTAACAAAGAAAAGGAATCTAAATATACTAATACAGTAATTAACTTTGAACTCAATGAATGTTACGGACACCATATTATGTATCCTTCTTCATTCACAAGAAGTATTTTAATGTCCCTGAATGTTCTCCACTATATTGAAGTATGCCTATTCATTCATAAAGATTTTCACTTTTCAATATACATGTTATTGTTTCAAATATGGGATTACCCCTACAATCATAGTTTTTTTATTCAATGTGCTGACAGCTTTAATGGTACTTTACAAGACAGATACTCGATGCTAAATATTAGTACTAATAACTGACACATTGATAAACCTTATGCTTTTAAAAATATATACAGAAATGTTTTCATGAATATATATATATATATATATATATATATATATATATATATATATATATATTTATATATATATATATTTATATATATATATATATATATATATATATACATATATATATATATGTATATATATATGTACTTTTATCTTTCTTCGTGGCCAAGTGGTAGTCACTGTCTATACAAGCTTGCCGGACCAGGGTTCGATTCCCGGCCGGTCACAAGCTCTTGTCTTTGTGTGATTTCGCCTGGGGCTCTGATCCCGAGGTCGTTAAGAGAATCCAGACATTGATATATCAAATATATGGCTTATTTGAATATGAAAAACACGTCTAAATATACAAAACTTTTTTTTATATATATATATATATATATATATATATATATATATATACATATATATATGTATATATATATATATATATATATATATATATATATATATATATATATATATATATATGTGTGTGTGTGTGTGGGGGGGGGGCGGGGAGGGAAACTAGACTGTCTTCTGCGCACAGAAAGGTAATCCTTACAAGTATTTCCGATAAATCAATATAAACAATTTAATTACTCACATCCGTTGAACTTAAACTTATTTACTACAATGACTAAAATATTATGACGTCATTAATCTGGAATTTGGGTGAAAATGAGAGGATGTAAAGATAATGAAAATTATGATAAAATTTATATATAGTTCAATTTATGCTTTCTAAAGGCTGATATTTTTACATTGCTTGGATTTTTGTATGCGATTATACGCAAATTATTTATTGGGAATATTCTCTTTTGACTTCTCTTTAAGCAAAATACTTATTTAAAGTTTATCAGGCATTCTTTATATCAAAACACTTGTCTTCATCTTTTCTTCAAGAAAAACAGTAACTATTCCAAAACTCCGTTTTAAAACAATTTCCAGAATGGGAAGATGTAGTTCCTCAGCGTCAACAGCGTTATGAAAAATCAAAGCCAATGCAAATCATGAGCAAGCCTCTGTAAAGTCGATAAATGTCAGTGTTACTGAAGTGCTTATGATAAAAATGTTAGACATGATTATAATCTATTTTTAAGAGGAAGCTAAAGAAACCTAGCTTGTTATCACAGATTTGCCAGTAGTCATTGTTCTTCTAGGGCATACTTTATAAGGTTAACCTTCCAGAAAGTATCCAAAATTTGATGGTGGGTGGCCATTAGGTAGATAAGCTTAACCTCGATGCTCTCTAGAATTCTAGTTTCAACGAAAGAGGAAGTCTGAAAAACCCAAAATGTGGAAATTCTAATAACTTTTTTCATGATATTCAATGCCATAGAAGATATGGTCAAGTCAATTTTGGAATTAATTTAATAGGAAGCATAAACATCTTCACAGTTTCGAGTATACAAGAATTAGATTTGGTTAAAACGGGTTATATATGAAAATATGATAATAATGGAAGACATTCCCTTAGATTGACAACTAAACAAACAAAGACGACACAGTCTGCAATGAAAAATATTACTATTTTAAGAAATGTCAGGGAATCAAGTCGAGTGTTTTCGTATAATATCCTATCTAATTTATCTTATAAGAAAAAAGAATATTGATCGTGAAAATGAAAGTATTGGAGAAATTCATGAATATCTAGATATGCTGGAAATGATGGGCGAAAATAAATGTGGTATTTTAATATTACTCGATCTTAGTGCTACTTTTAATACAGTTGCGCATGAACTGCTACGAAATGATCTACGGTTCACCGGCGTTGAAGATCAAACTTTCATATACCTGAAAGATTACTTGCTTGGTAGAAATTACTGTGTACAAATTGAAAACTTATTCGCCATATTAATCTTTAAACAGAGGGGTACCCCAGGGAAGTGTGCTTGGCTCAATCTTATTCTGTATTTATATTATTGGTCTATCGAAAATACTATAAAGGCATGGTGTGAAGTTCAAACTATTTGCGGATGACACATAATTTTACTTCTCCATAAATTATATAGACGACACCACTGAAACTAAACTGAATCCTTAATAGCGTTAGAGAATGGATGACATTTAAACAACTAAAATTAAATGAGAACAAAACTGAGTTCATGATGGTGGGAAAGAGAAACACGGTGAGAAGCTTAGGTGATATCAAAATAAAACAGAGACTCACTGCCGATATCTCGTAAAGTTCGTGATTCAGGTGTATTTCTTGACCGCAACTTGTTTCGTAATGCCTAAATAAATAATGTAGTAAAAACTTATCATCTAAGAAATATTACTTTTATAACAAAAGTACCTGGATAAATGTTCCCAAAAGAAACTTGTGATAAACTGTGTGATTACTAGAATCGACTACTGTAACTCCATCTAATACAATCTACCAAAAGTACAACTTAAGAAATTACAAAATATAATAAACAGAGGAGCAAGACTGATAAAAGGTGTCCCACCTGGAGAAAGGTTCACTCCTATGCTAATAGATCTACATTGGCTGCCAATTAATACGAGAATGGAATTTAAAATATGTAAAATAACCCAACAAGTTATCAGAATCGGTCGTCCAAAATATCTAGGAGAATTGCTTCATATTGTGCAACTAACAAATCGTCCTGACACGAGAATAGTTACAGATGGTTTCAAACTATAAGAACCTAGATACATGTCTATTGTAGGCTCTAGAGCCTTTAAATATGCAGCCAGAGACTATATAATAGGCTCCCACGAGACATCTGAATAATTGAAGATATTAAGGCTTTCAAAAGGAAACTGAAGACCTTATCTTGTGAGTGTTTTGACAGTGATGATCAAACGAGTAAGCGAACAGTACACATTGTGAAATGTTAAATGCTCCAGAATGAACATCATAAAACAAACGGGGAGGTCCTGTAGAGAGTAGGGTTCCCCTGATTGTACAAGGCCAAATAAGCAGCCCTTAAAGTAAGTAAAGTAACTTAACATCCATCACAAGAAAAGTAATAAAGAGCTAACAATCATTTAAAGGTAACTCCTCTCTCTCCCTCTCCCTCTCTCTCTCTCTCTCTCTCTCTCTCTCTCTCTCTCTCTCTCTCTCTCTCTCTCTGTGAAAACTTCTCAATAAACCAATTTCATGAACTAATTTGTCCAAACATTTTGTCGTTGACACCTCCTACAGACCGGCCTGTATTTTCAGAACCAAACTACCCCTTAGGCCATCAAGACATAATGGAAATTTGTAGGACATAAAAACGGCCACTACAATTGGCTTCTTTTATTTAAGATTTAATTCCACTGGAAAACGGGAGTAAAAAGGCATTCTGATACTTAGTATTCTCCTTTATTGTATTTTTGTCCTTGTGTAGAAAGATAGGATTGACATGTTTTCCCACAAGAACAAGATCATCATCATCATCAAAATAAAAATAAAATAACAGCGATGACACTGCAATAGTTTTGTGTGAAAAATAAACCCAAAGAATTTCGCATTCTCTCTCTCTCTCTCTCTCTCTCTCTCTCTCTCTCTCTCTCTCTCTCTCTCTCTCTCTACATCATTTTGTCCTTACTGTACTAATTTGAGGTCGTTAAGCGACCGCATTAGAGTGACAAACGACTCTTTATGATAGCGTTTAGTGAACGCGTTTTTTTCGTTCTCTCTCTCTCTCTCTCTCTCTCTCTCTCTCTCTCTCTCTCTCTCTCTCTCTCTCTCTCTCTCTCTCTCTCTCTCTTAGGATAAGTCCAGGATTGGTCGTTTGAGAAAATACATAAAACAAGAATATTTTCAATTAACTAAAAACTTGAAGATTCATAGAACTGTCTTTATAGATAATAATCTAGCATTTCTTTTCAAGGTATTTCCACATTCGCTCTAAATCATATATGGCTATACTATAGAATACTGATTATAGAAGAGTCACTCACGAAGCAGCCGAGTTTCTCTGTATTATTATTCTTTTCCATTCGTATGATTTTTCCATCTATATGTACAAGCATGCATACAAACACAGACAAAGACTATAATACATTTATACAAATATATATATATATATATATATATATATATATATATATATATGTATGTATGTATGTATGTATATACATATATATATATATATATATATATATACATATATATATATATGTATATACATCTGTATATACATCATATATATGTATATATATATATATATATATATATATATATATATATATATATATATATATGGTTGGTTGGAAGCGACCCGGTCTTTAATTTGAAGGGGCTAGGGTTCGATCTCGGTGCGAGGTAGAAATATATTTCTATTCGAGCATGATATTGTGTTGATTTAAATCCTTATATATATATATATATATATATATATATATATATATATATATATACATATATAGATATGTATATATATACATATATATATAGACATGTATATGTACATATTTATATATATATATATATATATATATATATATATGTATATACATAAATATTTATTTTATATACATATACACACACACACACACACATATATATATATATATATATATATATATATATATATATGTGTGTGTGTGTGTGTATTTGTATATATACATATATATATATGTATGTATGTATGTATGTCTGTATGTCTGTATAAAACATACATGTGTGTTTGACTGTACATATGGGTATGCTGTATGCAAGCATGCATAGATATACATCTATAAATTTACTTATGTATATATATACATATATACACATATATATACAGTATACATATACATACATATATATATATATATATATATATATATATATATATATAGATAGATAGATATTAGGATTTAAATTGTTTAATTCTAAGATTACTATCTTATTCTCATTATCGTATGTTTAGATAAAATTATTTATAGTTACATAACAATTAAGAATTGTTAGGAAAGATCAATGTGTCATTTTTGTCAGTAGTATATATGGTACAGTGGGTATAAGGAGAGGCACTGAAAGATCCTGAAAGTTATATCATTCATTATTAACTAGACCAACAAACGCTGAAGATTGAGTTTAGAACAAAAATATTCTGAGTTTTTCCGTCTTTTTTCGCGGTTTTTGAGTTAAAATGTCTATACTGGTGACTTCAAAGTTTTCTCTGTTAGGAGCACTGGTAGCACCATGAGGATAAGGAGGATGATAATCTATTGACATAGGGACTGTGTTGGACTGTTATTTAGATTGATATTAAAGTTTTTATAGTTTATATATGGAAGATTTATTTCAATGTTGTTACTCTTCTTAAAATATTTCATTACAATTGTTAATTACTTCTCTTGTGTTCATTTATTTCCTTATCTCCTTTCCTCACTCGGCTATTTTCCATGTTAGATATAGATATAGATATAGATATAGATATAGATATAGATATATGTGTGTATACATATATATATATATAGAGAGAGAGAGATATATATATATATATATATATAGAGAGAGAGAGAGAGAGAGAGAGAGAGAGAGAGAGAGAGAGAGAGAGAGAGAGAGAGAGAGAGAGAGAGAGAGAGAGAGAGAAATTATAGTGGGAACGATCTTTTCTTTCTGAATCTTTGGCACTCGGGGAAGGTGTTATTCTTGAAGTGGCAAGAAGTATGAGAAGATAAGTCTTTGATGGCCGGTATTTTCTTATTACTCAAGACAGGCCCATACTCTTGCTATGGAAATTTCTTCCTAGTGTGGAGATACACATTCCCATGAAAAGTACTTTTTGTGTGTGGCATTTTACATTTCATAATCAAATTTTGTTTACTAAATGGTTTCCATTCTATGCCTATCCTTTTAATTTCGGTCCCATGTTCTGGGGAAACATTTACTGTTTGTCCTAAGTACGTGTATCGATGTTATTGATCTAAAATACTTTCTTACATTTTTTCATTACTTTATGATTTAAAGATCTTTTGTATCTATAACTCAGTGACTTCCAATAGTGTGTTTGTGAAAGTGTTATGTATACGTTTTGTGTCTTATGAAATGAAGAATTTATTTAAGATTTTTTTTTATGCAAATATTTGTTATAGTTCTTCGATAGGTTTTTATTTGCTTAATCATAATATTTGGGTTTTCATGACCATAGAAAATGTGTTTTACAATTTGTTCCATATTTCATTTGCCTTTATGTTAAATCTGACATACCGAGTATCTATGTTTGATTGGAGGTGTAATTGTGTGACATAAATCCTGTTTTTTAGTGTGATACAAGCAAGAAACCTTATACAATTGTTTCGAATAGTTTGTATATATATGAATCAGTGTTATTAGTTGTTGTTTTTAAATAGTATGGCTGTCCTAGAACTATTATAATTATTATTGTTTAAATTGTTATTTTACTCTGACTTCGATATAGGAGAACCGTGTCACACCCATTTTCTTCTTTTGTTTACAGTGGTAGTTTGAAGGAATTCTCATTTCAGTTTTATTATTATTATTATTATTATTAGCCAAGCTAGAAGCCCAAGGGCTCCAACAAAGAAAGTAGCTCAGTGAGGAAAGGAAATAAGGGAATAGAAATAAACTATATATGAGTAATGAGCAAGAAATAGGAAATATTTTAAGATTAGTAACAGACTTCAGATAGTTCAGTTTAGATGCCTCCTTAACAAATGAAGAGTACTCCACATGAACCAAATCATCTACAGATTATGAAACTAATTTGTTTCTGTGTATTGCTGAAAGGTGATTGGCTATTCTCTTACACCAGAAACAGGATCCGGTTTGTCTTTTTTTCATTGTAACTCTCATGAAAGTTTGGTATGATTTAAACGTGTCTTTAATAATTAGTATATCAGTTTTGTGAGGTGTGCTAATTGAATAGGAAGCTAGAATAGTTTGTATAAGAGTCCTATATGCCATATATTATCAACATCTCTGGTAGTAATGTTATTTTTTTTTTTCTGGGGTTATCATGTTGCTCAGCATATGTGCAGAATGTGTAAAATAGTTCTGCTTGAAATTAACTTATTTTTCATTTAGGGTGTAATTGTACTTGAGATATTGGAGTAGCTTTTGTGTCTGTGATAATTATAAATAGCTTTTGTATAGATCTCAGGAGTCAATTCGTCCTATATCCTTTTTACCAATGTTTCCATTATTTCGTTTAGCCAAGAATTTAATATCCAAGGATAATGGGGTTCTGGAAAAGTTCTGTACGTTTTGGCAGTTATCCCCTTATAGAGATTAATTGATATTTCTTTACAGTTGGATGATAAATGTTTAATTTGCACTGCTTTGATAACTTGATAATTAGTGCTTAATGTTTTTTAAATTGGCTGAATTATTAATCACCTCTATTGTTATTGGTCTGAACAAGAAGTCAAGAAATGTTAGTTAACTTCGTTTGGATTTTTGGCTTCATCACTCCCAATCACTTCTCCACCTGGTTACATTGTCATTTTTAAATTGTATCTCTTGATTTCCCTGAATAATGATCTCCATATTTTGTTTTTCTGATCTACCTATTTGTTTGTTATCTCATGAGACGGTAGTGTTAAGATGAAAAAAAAAAAAAAAAATCTGTCTTTGTTTTTTAATAACTCAAAATCTATCTTTAGATAATACAGGATCTTTCTGTTGTTTATGAATTAATATAATTGCTTATACTGTATTTGGGATCAGGCCCAGTTTGTCATGTGAGCATTGAAGTCCACAATGATATGAGTTTGGATGTTGTGTGAAAATATTTATCGTAGTGATCATGTTGAATGGCTGAATTACCTTGCTGGTGAGTACGCTTTGATTACCAGTAAAGGAAAAAAGTTGTTGGTGCA
>NC_090761.1:6880094-6882594 GCF_036898095.1 Palaemon carinicauda
TAATACATAGTGAATTAAGTTGGCTGATGATTTTTGTCATTTTCATGTTACAGTCAGACTAATTACAAGTTGTCTTCTCTGATGGAGTTTAGCCGAACGAGCGTCTCGGCAAGTAATTTAATTTTGGTGAACAAACGTACGTGATCATATCACACTCGTCTTTATGGTTTTTGGTTCAGTGTTAGTTATGAGAGAGAGAGAGAGAGAGAGAGAGAGGAGAGAGAGAGAGAGAGAGAGAGAGAGAGAGAGAGATTGTGGTATACAGTATATACATTACATAAATATATATACATGTATATATTTTTTTGTAATTATGTATCCCTTTTTGAGTGGGGATACCTTAACGTGGTGAAAGGCTTTCTGTGCCGCTACGATCAGCAAAGCTGTACTAGACAGGACCACATATACTAAGTTGGTTTGATGTGAGCGATCAAACTAAAGCCTTCCCCCATCACCAATCCACAGTGGCCAGCGTGGGGTCGAAAAGGGCCAGATACATATATATATATATATATATATATATATATATATATATATATATATATATATATATATATATATTATATATATATAGATAAAATAGAGAGAGAGAGAGAGAGAGAGAGAGAGAGAGAGAGAGAGAGAGAGAGAGAGAGAGAGAGAGAGAGAGAGAGAAAGAGACGTTGCGAAGAATAAAAGCCCTCTTCATATGAACGTTTCATTTATCCGAATAAAAAGGAACGAAATGATAGAATTTTAAAAGATTAACCATTCTTAAATGAAAGGGTTTAAGATTGAAAAATTTATCGTTTTCATATCTTTTTTTCTTCTCGCTGATAAAGCAGTCAAAGTTTCATCGACATTGCTGTAACCACATCCCTGGAACACGTCTGGTTTGTTTGAAGGGGTAATCATATGCATTTATCTATCACCCAACGAGAGAGAGAGAGAGAGGGGGGGGGGGGAGAGAGAGAGGGGGGGGAGAGAGAGAGAGAACATATCAAAGTTTGATTCTATTGTTTATTGTTATACATCATATAAATACGAAGCGCAAAAATACACTATTCAACTTTATAAACGTTTCATATTTATAAATCTCTAAGAAATTAATCCATAAAGATATTTTCTACATAAGCAAAGGGATGAAATTTCATAGGAATTTAAAAGATTTTTTCCGTCTATTTATAAAATACAGTAGTTGTAAGTTAGTGTGTACATACATGTGCACTTGTATTTGCCACAGCTTAGTGAAAGTTCACTAGAATCCAAAGAAGGCCATGGAATTAGCTATCTCATCCCTGGATACGTCCTCCAAATTGGAAGGCTTGACCCTCCTGTTGACACCTCCTTTTCAACTAGATGTGTAATGATAACAATAGTACACACACACACACACACACACACACACATATATATATATATATATATTGTTTGTATGTATGTATATGTATATATATGTATGTATGTATATGTATAATGTATGTATGTATGTATGTATGTATATGTATATATATATATATGTATGTATGTATGTATATGTATATATGTATGTATATATATGTATATATATATATATATAGGCTATATGTGTGTATGTATGTATGTATGTATGTATATATTTATGTATGAATATATGTATATATATAGTAAGATAATATATATATATATATATATATATAATATATACATATATATATACATATATATATATATATATATATATATTTAAGTATACGTACATATATATACACACACACACACATATATATATATATATATATATATATATATATATATATATATATATATATATGAATATATATATATATATATTTAAAATATACATATATGTTTATATATATACATATGAATATATATATATATATATATATATATATATATATATATATATGTATGTATGTATGTATGTATATTTATGCATATATGTGTGTGTACATATATGTGTATATGAAATATGTATCTATGCGTAGGCTATAAGTTTACGCGTCACCTTATCCTAGTATATCATGAAATAGATGTAAAAAATGGACAAAATCTTTCATATAAATGTAATTTCTCAGCACTGAAAACGAGAAAATTAAGTTTCTTGTAGGCTTATGATGACATTTGAAATTTCCTTACACATTTGCAGACGGTAGTTGAACCAATCTGCACATCTGCGTAGGTTAACATTATGTACCAATCCACTTTTAGCGATTCTCATACCCAGTGTTTATTGTTTCATATTATTCTCCTGATTATGATTCAGTTTACTTTAGTAGTGATTTTTATTTCGCCCACTTGTGTAATTTTTTTTATCATATTGACTATTATCCTTGCTGTTGATGTTAAGAGATGTAGGGTCTTTTGTCAGAGTTAAAATAGAGTAGTTTAGCCGTGTAATATTTTGACTTAAATCGGGAAAAATTAAAAAAAGAGTGTCACTTTGACTCTACAAGATCAAAACTTCCTAAATAGATAACGTTTTTTTAAGGTATTGGTGAAGAATAAGAATATTTTG
>NC_090761.1:6887594-6890094 GCF_036898095.1 Palaemon carinicauda
GAAACGCCGATGGCTTATTAGATATTAGAAGAGCTTCTACTCTAAACGTGTCCTTGTTTTGTGTGTAACTTGACGACCACTCCATTTTCAGGGATGGGATATAAAGTTGAAATATTTTAGCCTCTTAAACTTTTACTCTTTACATGTACTTCTCTCTCTCTCTCTCTCTCTCTCTCTCTCTCTCTCTCTCTCTCTCTCATGTTATTATTATTATTATTATTATTATTATTATTATTATTATTATTATTATTTCAAGCTATGCTAGAACCCTAGTTGCAAGATATAGCAAGATGCTATAAGCCCAAGGGCTCCAACAGTGAGGAAAAGAAATAGGGAAATAGATAAGCGATATGAGAAATAATGAACAATTAAAATAAAATATTTTAAAATCAGTAGCAGCTTGAAAACGGACATTTCATATTTAAACTATAAAAACACTTATGTCAGCCTGTTCAACATAAAAACTATTGCTGCAAGTTTGAACTTCTGTATGCATGTATGTATGTTTACCACTTCAAGGCTAGTGCATTAGTGCGTACTCCATTTGAAAGCATCTGCGTGTCTATTCAAATCACAGCACAAGAGTGGAAGCTTCTTCTTTTATTGCCTACATGGATTTAGGCTTGTACCAATAAGTGTATCTGAAAGTGAGAGAAAGGTGAGGAGTTAGAATTAATTTTACCTATTAGAAATGCATATACATCATATACATCCTTGGTCCTAGACCTCACCATCTTTGTTTTTATGTTGACCAGGCTGACATGAGTCTTTTTATAGTTTATATATGACATATCTGTTTTGACGTTGTTGATGGTTTATATATGACATATCTGTTTTGACGTTGTTACTGTTTTTAGAATGATTTATTGTTAATTTGTTCTCATCATTTATTTATTTCCTTATTTTCTTTCCTCACTGGGCTATTTTTCCCTATTGGAGCCCTTGGGCTTATAGCATCTTGCTTTTCCAACTAGGGTTGTAGCTTGGCTGGTAATAATAATAATAATATAAAGATAACTTATCAGATCCACCGCTCTCTCTCTCTCTCTCTCTCTCTCTCTCTCTAACAGTACCCAATTGATCACATGATGATTTGTAGGAATTTTTTGCATGCCACTTGTAAGCCTTACTTGGTTTTTCTTGAGTCCTTGAAAAATAAGAACTGTTTAACCAGTGACCAGTGAAAAAGTCAGAAATTCTCTCAATCTTGGCAAGGTAATTTGTACCAAGATATTATACATCCAAAAAGATGAGTCTTTTTCCTCTGTGATCAATAAACGGGTCAGTTACCATGCTTCTGTGCCTGGGGATTCCACTCAAACATTCTTGACGATTGCTATATTTTTCGACCGGGCAAACCTTACTTGTCGACGAGTTACCAAGCCGAGTCGTGAGGTCTCAAACGGCTATTTAAGAGTAAGGGATTACAACTGGGAGATGTAGAAACTAGCAGCAACCTGCTATTAGGCCGCACGTAATGAAATGGACACATATAATAGCAATGGAGCGGCTGTTTCTACGATTCTTAAATGACACATCCCTTTACAGGGCGCTTACGTACAGATCCCGCTTCAGAGACCTTGAACCACCGGGAATCTCCTTTTTCTTAGGTTTGATCTTATAGTTGAACCCATTCTTCAAAGTAGTATTTAATAAAGCACGACATTTCCATAGGTTTTAAGGAAACCTGGGCCTAAAATCCAGCATTTTTCTCCTAAAATGGGGTCAGTTATAATGCCTTTTTGCCCCCTGGGGATAAAAAGATCAGAGACAAGGGGGTACTCCTACTAATCTGAACTCGACAAAAACATCTCGAAATCTTGGAAATATTACTGATGGATGAACGATGCTTTAAGAGAAGTAACTCCAGAAACGAAGGCTTTTCTGAAACTTTTGATCTATATACTGACCTTTACCAGGTAACACGCATCTCATATGCTATTTAGAATATTACAGACTATTTAGTCGCAAAATTCCCATCTGGCACATCACAATCGACAAGACTTGAACGATCGTTATGCAAAGAAAACGGCACCAAATGCTTTGAAATTTTCCGTCCAATCTGACTTCAGTGATCACATATTTGAAACCGCAATTAGAGTTTCTCGTTTTCCCCGTCTGGTGTATCATTCCCACTGGGTTACGTCCGTTCCCAGAATTCGTAAAACGGTCGCTTTCCGCCATACTCGGAAATAAACTTGGTGTTATTTCTGGTGGAGACTGAACCTACCCTTATGAATATTCGCCATCGTCAACATCAATGAATTTACTCAATTGCGAATTAACATCAGTAGAGAGAGAGAGAGAGAGAGAGAGAGAGAGAGAGAGAGAGAGAGTGCATCTGGATGCGCAATTAGGGTTATCTCAGCCGGACAGCAAATTAGTGTGTGCTGTCTAAGAAGTCTCTCTTTTTAACCTCCCCAATGCAATGTTACAAAGAACTTCAGTTTATGGATTATCAAGGATATCTCGATGGTCCTGGCCATTTCATCTTCACTTT
>NC_090761.1:6895094-6902594 GCF_036898095.1 Palaemon carinicauda
ATATATATATAGATATACTGTGTATATATATATATATATATATACACAAGTTGATAATGTTTCTTTAACTTCGTATGAGTTTTAAAATCTTAGGTTTATTTCTCGAGAAACACATTAGGTCTGTGTCTTCTTCAATTGCACAAAAAAATGGCTAATCGAGAAAGTCTTTTAAGATTTTTGGTGATCAATCTATTCTGAAGAAGTGTTCTGATTCTTCCTTTTACCTTATTTCCAGTATTGTTCTCCTATCTGGTCTTCATCTGCGGATTCTCATCTTAATCTGTTGTACAGAAACTTACGGTCTATTAAATTTCTTATTCCAAATCTAGATATTAATCTTTGGCAGCGTCGTTTAATTAGTTCGTTGTGCATGTTGCATAAGATTTTTCATAATTCTGACCATACTTTACATTCAGATCTTCCTGGACAATTCCATCCTGTTCGTGAATACTAGGCAGCAGTTAATTCTAATAGCCAGGCCTTCTCCACCATGAGGCTCAATATTACACAGTATTCTAGAAGTTTTATTCCAGCTGTGACCAAGTTGTGGAATGATCTTCCCTAGATCGGATAGTTGAATCAATAGAACTTCAAAATTTCAAAGTTGTAGCAAATGTTTTTATGTTAACCAGGCTGACATACGTCTTTTTATAGTTTATATATGACATATCAGTTTTGTCGTTGTTTCTGTTTTTAGAATGATTTATCGTTATTTTATTTCCTTATTTCCTTTCCTCAGTTGGCTATTTTTCCCTAATAGAGCCTTTGGGCTTATAGCATCTTGTTTTTCCCACTAGGGTTGTAGCTTGGCTAGCAACAATAATAATTATATATATATATATATTATATATATGTATATATATATTTATATTTATATATATATATTATATATATACAAACATATGTTTTGTAGGCATATAATATTTTTATTGTTCATTTTATGTTCATATTCATAGTAGTGATAAAGAGGAATTTTAATTATGACGCTCCAGAAGAGAGAGAGAGAGAGAGAGAGAGAGAGAGAGAGAGAGGAGAGAGAGAATTCTGTTCATAATGAAAATTCGACAAGGCTACCTGGCACATTAATTCTTCCAAACTCCACCCATTGGAGACATGTACCTCAGACATCACTTAAAAAACACAAGCGTCTCTTATTACTATAAGTCACACAACCTGGTTTTATCATTTAATGATTTTCCTTCTCGCTCTCCAACCCTGAGGAAGAAGAATGAATCTAAAAAGAAAAAAAAATCGTACTAAATGAAGTGTCATAATGAGTTTAGCTCCTGGCGCTTCCTTCCATCTCAAAAATTATATCAATTAGACTCATTTTATTGCATCGTGCAATTGCCACCCGTGACCAATTGATGATCCACGCTGGAAAATGACGTCGTTCAGTTGTCGTCAACTGATGTCACCAGGTAGACTGAAAAGGATTTGGAGAAATCACAAGGATTTCTTAAGGAAATTAAGGGGAAAAATATCTAGATTTCAAGGGAAGACTTTGACATTTACGGGTAAATATTTCATTTAGGTTTTTGAAACATTGAAATTATAAGATGAAAATAATGTATTTTATCAGGCTTCAGAAAACCTGTAGATTTTAAGTTTAAATAGATGCATAACTTTAGGAAAGATAAGTAAGAATTTTTAAAGAAAAACAATGCACAAGTCCCACGGGGAAAATGTGAGATATTAAATACTTTTCCATGAGTTATTGAGAGGGGGTGATGTTTTCTTGGAATATGATCCAGAAACTTCAGAGGCCGGTGGGGAGATTTTAAGGAAAAACTAACAAATGAGATATAATTATTAGTCCTATATAAATCGAATGCCAAGAAGAGCTAAAATTAGTACAAGAAAAGCGTTTAAATGCATAATTTTAATTCCTGGAAGTTCAGCCTTTAAATGAGTATGAAGAATATAGCAAATTCTTTATAACGAATGATATGCTAAAACTTATATTGCATTGCTATAAGAATATGATGTTTAACCCTCTACATTCCCTAAGAGAGAGAAAAAAGAAGAAGAAATTGAGGTACCATAAGCGCTAAGGTTATTTCCAAGAAATATAACGATATTTTGCATGAACTACTAGGACATTGTCATGTCCTAGCATACAGAATAGCTTCAAGTATATATGCATGTATGCACATATATATATATATATATATATATAATGTATGTATGTATATATTTATACATATACATGTATATGTACATTATTATTGTAAAATTAATACATGTATATATATATATATATATGTATATGTATATGTATATATATGTATATATATGTGTGTATACATGTATATGTATATGTATATATATGTATATATATGTGTGTATACATGTATATATATATATGTATGCATATATATACATATATATATGTGTGTGTGTGGAGTACAATATTATGGTAAAATATAAATGTATATTTAAATGCAGCGATTACACGAATAAACACACATTCACATACACACACATTTTATATATAATATATATATATACATATATATATATATATACTGTAATATATATATATATATATATACTGTATATATATATATATACATATATATATATATATACTGTATATAATATATATATATACTGTATATATTATATATATATACATATATATACATACATATATATATATATATATATGTACATATATATATATATATATATATGTTTATATATATGTATATATATATATATATATATATGTATATATATATATGTATATATATATATATATATATATGTGTGTGTGTGTCTGTTAATGTTTTGATGAGTGTAAAAGCTTTTCATTAACATCCGAACAGACAGGAATTGAATGAGTGGCTAATAACTCAGAAACTACTCAGAAACTAAGCATTTTCTGCCAGAAGCAAAATAAAAGGATCTAACTTGAAGGTTGAACTTTAGAGGCTGACGAACATATGAATTACAATTAAATATGCAAAGGATATAGTTATGTTTAGTTCATGAATTAATTATATCTTTTTTAATATCTTCGAGTGATTTGATAAGCGAATTGGTAAAATTCCCTTGTTATAATATTTTACGATCCCTGACGCTAATAGAGGAAAAAGGTTTAATCAAAGATGTTATTATAAGACGACGTTTTTATTCATATCCTGCTAAAGCTAATTAAGCAATAAGTGAACGTGCCACTGTCATAACTTGGTTCATCATTAATACATTAGTGCTTTTGTCATTCTGGGCAGTTTCCAATTGGCTCTGTTACCCTTTCCATCTGTATTCTCCAAGCGTTCTGTCTGTAGATTGTCATTATCAGTCTTTGTCAGCGAGGATCAAATCTGGAAAAGGTAAATAGTCCAGAAAAGGGAGAATTGAAATTAAGCAGAGTTTGGTTCTGGAGCTGCTCCAAATTCACGGACCTCAATGGAAACAGGATCAGTGAAAGACACACATCCTGATGTTGTGGTATGAGCTGGAATTAGGGCCTGGAAGAATCTATCAAATGTTTTTTAAATAGATTATTATTATTATTATTATTATTATTATTATTATTATTATTATTATTATTATTATTATTATTATTAGCTAAGCTACAACCCTAGCTGGAAAAGCAGAATGCTATAAGACCAAGGGGTCCACTTGGAAAAATAGTCCAGTGAGGAAAGTAAAAAAAAAAAAGAAATAAATAAGTGATATGAGAATAATGACAATTCTAAAAAAAAATATTTTCAAAACAGTGGCAACATTAAAACAGATATGTAATATAAACTATAAAAAAAACTTTAGTCAGCCTGTTTAACATAAAATAGTTTTCTACCAGTTTGAACTTTTGAGGTCGATCTAATAACTTAGCCATGCCATAGTGAAAGCTTAGAGACCATTCACCCTCGTTGTGAATGAGGCTTGGGCCAAATACCTAGGTGAATTAGTGATATAGTAAAACTTTGAGTGAAATTGAGATAAGTGGTAAATAATTTGTTGATAGCTCTTAGCTATGTGGCTTACGGTAATAGAGAGAGGCTCGATATATATATATATATATATATACTTATATATGTATGTATATGTATGTATGTATGTATGTATGTATATATACATGTATAAATTGTAGCACGATATTTTATTGATTTTTTATTCTTGTGTATATATATATATATATATATATACATACATATATTTATATATATATATATATATATATATAAAGTATATATATATACAGTATATATATAAAGTATATATATATACAGTATATATATAAAGTATATATATATATATATATATATATATACATATATATATACACATACTGCATATGTGTGAGTATCTTTTACTACACTGCTAATTGTTAATTATAGGGTAGAAGTAGGCTGTGAAGGTTTTGCTGTTAATGACTCATAGTTAAATTCCATTTCCATAAACTGATCCGAGATAAGAAGTGTTTGGAGACATTTAAGACCTTGAGGCCGGAACTGACATTGCTTTAAAAATGTATGAAGCTCCATTTTACTTGCTGTAATGTCCGGAATCTTCGTAATGTGAGAAGCGTTTTTCTATTCTATCGTCCGTACCGATTAGCAATTCGTGTAGACTTCCTTATTGTGTAAGTCGTTGGCATAATGGGCACTCGAGCAATCTGTCAATGTAGGCTGTGGTGTTTTTGGTGTAGGCAGTGATGGGGTTCCGGACTGGGTATTAATGAAGCCAAGGGTATGGTTGTTTGGCCCAGAGTCACATATCTAACCAATGGCAGCTCGCCTTTACTGCGGAACCTGTGGTTGGCCGGTCAAGTCCTAAGATGCTTATTAGCAGTATCTGGTGTCAACAGCGATACTACGAAAAGAAGAAGAAAAAGAAGAGGTCCCATCCTCTTCTACTCTTTGGCCTTCGTCTAAAACAGCTTCTACTCCATGAAGACCATAACATGTCATTTGCGAGTTATTATGGAAGGCTTCAATACCTTTCCTTTTTTATATCCAGTATCGAGCGGCACGTCCTTCAAATCTCGGTGTCTCTCGGTTGATTTATGACCATCACGGAGCCGTAATGTTCGTTATTCCCGTAATGGATACTTTACATAATGAATGCAATTAGCACTGCTTGATAGGAGGTCAAGAGGAATGCTTAATGGGCGGGCAGCATGATTTATTGCCGGAGCTGGATCGTGTATCCAAAATGAGAAATATCTAAGAGGCGGAGAAAATATATTAATGTTTGGAATTCCAAATAGCAGAATATTTTCCTATCAGATTGAAATGAACATCTATGTATATAATCTCTTAATTCTCTTTGTAGTTTGCGACGCTGGCAGTCGAAGTGCGTAAGGATTAATTTCTCAAAGAATTTATAGCTTCAAGACTCCTATCTTTATTGCAGGTTTAGAAGATTCCATTATTCATGATTTTGATTCCAACTTACATGTATATATAGAGTATGTATGTATATATATATATATATATATATCCAGTGTATATATATATTATATATATACAGTGTATATATACATACATATATATATACATATATATATATATATATACATACATATATATATATATATATATATACATACATATATATATATATATATATATACTGTATATATACATGTATATATATTACATAATTTTTTTTATATCTTGTATTGAAAGTTTAGAGCTAAGCAGAACATAAACCATATAAGATACTACTACATAACATATAATAGTTAAATGATTTTTCATCTATTTGAACCTTGAACATCTTGAAATGTTGTTAATGATCAATTATAATAAAAGCTTCCGCTCTCTTATATAAGGAATTCTAACATTAGATGAGAGAGAGAGAGAGAGAGAGAGAGAGAGAGAGAGAGAGAGAGAAATATTTAATAACATCTTTCCTCATCCTAAATCTTCGTAATCATTACTGTGAAAGCTAGTAGGTCGTAATTGACCAGATAATTTTTCTATGAGGAATTCTCTCTCTCTCTCTCTCTCTCTCTCTCTCTCTCTCTCTCTCTCTCTGCAGATTGAAATGTACATTTTATACGTATATTTTAATACTATATGCTTTAGGTATTATACATTTTTTAGATACATATAGGTTAAAGTTCTTGTTCACCCACATACGTGACTCATTTCTAAGTATATATATATATATATATATATTATATATATATGTATGTATATATGTATGTATATAGTATATATATATATATATATATACACACACATATATATATATATATATATCAAACATACGTCATGTGAAAATATTCAATGATCTATATTGTCATGTGTGTTTATGTACACGCGCACACGCACATATATCTATATCTATCTATCTATCTATCTATCTATCTATCTATCTATATATATATATATATATATATACATATATATACGTAAATGTATACTTATGTGTGTACACCTACAGTAAGTACGTACACGTCTACTGTGAAACACAAGAGGGCTAAACTATTCATGAACCGCGTCCCATCCGGTCTTCACAAGAACACGGAAAGGATACAGTAATGAGAAATAATGGCAGGAGCCAAACAAAACTCGGGACAAAAATTAAGGAACTTACTGGTCCTTCATCTACGAAAAAAAGAAATAAAGAAATAAGAGAATCTTGGCGTCCGATCGGGAGATGATTCAAATTCCATAGACCACTTCGGTGGATGGACCTACACCCGATGGCGACTATGTCATTTCAGAACTATAAAAAGGCGGCTAATGCCAGCACTCGAGCTACGTTATGACCCGGAATTAGCGATCCTCACCGTATCGTACCCGTCTCGTACCTGTCCGGAGATTTATGGATGAATAAATCTCTTTGGACGCTCCGGAGTTGGGACCAGTCATATGCGCTATGACACCTATCAATCAGGAGAACGGTATCCTACCCACCCACCCCCATCTGTCTCTTCCTTCTCCCCTTACCCCTCCTGTTCCCCATCTCATTTACCTTCTGTCTTTCCTCCTCCTCATTCTTCCTTGACTTTCTTCAGTTTCTTCAGTCCTTTTGATTTCAATTATCGGTAGATCGAAATCTTTTTTCGTCAACGACAAAAATGATTGGTTATTTGGAAACATGAAAAGACTGGCATATGCAGTTAGAATAACAGTATTGAGAGAGAGAGAGAGAGAGAGAGAGAGAGAGAGAGAGAGAGAGAGAGGCGGTGGGTGGGTTTGGAGATCAGGTCAATTGATCTTGATTAATAACATTTGGAATGTTAGTCGAGATATAAATGAATATAAAAGAACAAAGATAATATGAAGACTTAATTAGAATGTGTGTGTGAGAGAGAGAGAGAGAGAGAGAGAGAGAGAGATCTTTATTAATAAGGGCTTGATCGATAATGAAGGACGTCGAAGAATGACTGATCGTATGTAAGCAGACACGATGGAAGACATAACTGGAATGAGAACTGGAATGAGAAGTATGGAAAGAGAGAGAGAGAGAGAGAGAGAGAGAGAGAGAGGGAGAGAGAGAGAGAGAGAGAGAGAGAGAGAAAGAGATTGTAAT
>NC_090761.1:6917594-6920094 GCF_036898095.1 Palaemon carinicauda
TTACCTTTGAGACGATCTCCGCCGTTCCCTGTCTCTGTCTATCTTTGAATCGGTGCGGTTACGTAAGCCATGCGAGATCCACATCCCAGTGATGGATATCTCTTCGTCCTGTAATGGATCTCTTCGGTGCATGACTCACATACGTCTTCCCTTATGTGATGTACGTTATATGTACGTACGTATCGATCTTCCTATCTGGTAGTTGAATCGGTAGAACTCGAAAGTTCAAACTTGCAGCAATTTTTTTTTTTTTTTTTTATATTGAATAGGCTGCCATAAGTCTATTTCATAGTTTATATATGACAGATCTGTTTTAATGTAGTTATTGTTCTTAACATAATTCATTTCAATTGTTCAATACTTCTCATATAGTTTATTTATTTCTTTATTTCCTTACGTCAGGGCTATTTTTCTGTTAGAGCCCTTCGGCATATAGCATCCTGATTTTCCAACTAGAGATGTAGCTTAGCTAATAATAATAATAATAATAATAATAATAATAATAATAATAATAATAATAATAATAATAATAATAATAATAATAATAATAATAATAATAATAATAATTACCAAAATCTGAATGCTGGTATTTCCAGCGTCGAAAAGGAGCAATAGCTTGCAAAGAATGGTTCTTAATGGATTTACTCTCTGGTAATAAATCAAATAGTTTTCAACTTCTTCTATAGAAGATCAATGTTCAATTAATTTGATATGGAACCTCGCTTATGTGAGTAGTGGACATTGGATAAAAACTTCAGATTCATTAAAACTGAAAACACGTTTATTTCTTTCAAAATTATTTTCTTACAAAGATCTTATATTCGAAATACAAATACATGTAATTTTGGGTTATCTTTTTTATAATAACATTATAAATACCTAATCATCAGAGACATTAAGCACACAGGTTAACACAATTAGCAGTCTACGTCATTCGAGGTACATTGCACTACATTGCAAGATGCCAATGGAGTTCATCATCACATGGGAATTGAACTTCTGTATGTTAAGTATATATGACAACTAGACAACGAGAAGCGTGGCTAAATGCAAGGTTATGAAGTTCACATAGGAATAATGAACGAGAAATAAGACTATATTATTTGATGTCCATGTTTTTCATTGGGCAAAAAATTATAGAAATATTGAAGGAAGCACAGTACACAGACGCACAAAATTACCACGCACGCACACAACACACACACACACACACACACATATATATATATATATGTATATATATATATATATAATATATATATAATATATATATATATATGTATATATATATATATATATATATATATATATATATATATATATATATATATTAATATTCAGTAGCCGAAGACCACACAGGAGAACAATACTCGAAACAAGGGAAAATGAGAGAATTAAAACTTTTTTCAAAATAGATTAATCACTGGCAATCATAAAAGACTTTCTCAATAAGCCAATTTTTGTGTAATTGAAAAAGATATATATATATATATATATATATATATATATATATATATATATATATATATATATATATATGTGTGTGTGTGTGTGTGTGTGTGTGTGTGTGTGTATGTGCACGTATACATACATATACAATTATGTATGTAGATGTATTTATTACATACTCACATTCAAAATAACTATAGATTATACATATAGATGTCTTAAATAGGTCACCTATTTTGACGATCTATGCTATCCTACTATTCTTCAAGACTCCGAATCGCTGTCTTGATTACCCAATAACACATTATTCTAAAACAAGAACGACTTCACAGAGGGATCTACAATAAACACGCCATTCAATTTTGCGTCCCAGGAAATTACCTCTTTCCTAATTAGTCATGCTAGCAAGGATCTTAACCCCAGCTGCTGTGAAGGGACGAGTCCCAATATTCAGCTTTCTTATGACTGTATACCAATCAACATATAGAACATTGCAAGAATAATGAGTGGAAACAATTTATTCGCTAATCCTCTTCCTGATATAGGAAGAACAAATTGTAATAATATTAAAGGAATATAATTGAATTGTGTACCCACACTATAAAATAAAACCCAATTACGTATAATCCAAATTAATATCTTTCTGAATACATTATCCGCCCTACTTTAGATAAAATATATTAATTACACAAGACTGCCAGTAGAATATGCCTAATAATGAATAGTCATAGCAATAAATTATTTTCAATTCTCATCTGTACTGCAGCAAACATATTCATACATAAATACACACACGTACCATTCACCTTCTGAAGGTACAATCAGCCACCCCTGGCATGTGGGTGCGTGGTACAGCACCTTTTTCATGTCTAGTACCTGCAGCACTTCAGTATTCCGCTGGAAATGGGTACCGACATTTAATGAGGCCAACAAAATGGGCATAGCCCACTGCTAGTTAGCTTCTTCACCCTTCAATGGGCAACTTGACCGCGCGACCAGCGTTATCTCTCTCTCTCTCTCTCTCTCTCTCTCTCTCTCTCTATATATATAT
>NC_090761.1:6935094-6940094 GCF_036898095.1 Palaemon carinicauda
TATTAACGAATAAAATGTCTCAATCTTGTCTTCCACACTCCTGTCAGGTGAAGTTTTTTATTTCTTCTTATTTCACAATTCCCTTTTTTTTTTTTTTTTTTTTTTTTTTGTGATCTGTGACAATCGCTCTATTAACTGCGACTCCTTTTTATATGAATCATCATCAATACAAAAAACAAGGAACCTTCTCCAAATATTCTTTTAGGTCAGGTCAAACAATTTAGTTTTTTTGTCGCCATTATATCAAATTCGTTTTTCTATTATTCGACTTCCTCTCTACGTCAATTTTCTCCTTTTTCGTTCAAATTCCTTTCTCAAATGCATTATTGTTTATATGTATCTTTTTTAATCACTATCTCAAATATATGCTTGTATGTATGTATCTAGTTTTTATCACTAATATATGTTTATATGTATACTTTAAATCCTCCTCTCAAAAGTATGTTTGTATTCATACTTTTAACCCTTATCTCAAATGTATGATTATATGCATACTTTTAATCCTTACCTCCAATGTATGTTTGTATATTTTTAATCTTTATCTCAAATGTATGTTTGTATGTATACTTTTTAATCATTATCTCAAATATATTCTTGTATGTATCTATTGGGAAGTCCACACACATTGACTATTGAAGATTAATATTTTATGATCTCAAATGTACAATACGTGCTTGACATGAGACCAAACATTTGTGCACATCTGACTGCGGCGCATCACAATGAGGCCTGAGAGCTGCTTCTTCAATTTTTAGTTAGAGATCTGGCTCAACCTTTGGAGCTTATCATTAGGTGGAGGATTGAGTGACGGAGTGAGGATGCATCTGTAAATGATCGAGTTCAGGATCATCCAGCTGCTAATACTTAATGCTTGCTAACTCTGTCCTCTCGAGGTAAAGGTCAAGATTTCAATGATGTTTTATTACACTAGTAGTGAACGCGACCGGTCAATAATGACGGCTAAGTGTTTACATAAACATGCATACACGCACAGATTCAACCCCTCCTACCCCATCCCCTCTCTTAGGGAAAAAGAATATATATATATATATATATATATATATATATATATATATATATATATATATATATTACCAAGAATTGACTACATTATTATTGTTGGAAATGCTAAATTTTTAACCATAGATTTATTAAGAGATACTACTAAGTGCCCTTGACAGCAAATTCCAAGCTAGCTTCTGCCTTTATAACATTTGCAGGTCTTAACATCTGTAAGTTTATTTCAACAGTTTTCCCTGCTTTGGCATGACAAAGTGAAGTTTCAAACTTTACGTTTAATTACAAAATATTCTAATTTTTAGTGTTTCTAATTTTTAGTGTTTCTAATTTTTAGTGTATGTTTAACGACACGTGGTGGATACCAGTGCTGGGGAAGAACACAAGATCATAAAGGACCTGTTTCTTCCCCCATAGAGAAGGAAGACTTAACGGTGAACCTGGCAAAAAATAAATAATGTTTGGAGCGCAATGAATGTAACAAAGGATGCTAACGCCAAAGGCATCAAAGAATCCTCTAAACTGGGAAAGTACAAGGCTTTATTGGTATGGCTGGATTTTATCGGAGTTTCTGTCCGGACTTATATGAAGCTGGTGCACTTATAATCTCGCCAGTCTCTTAGATTGACTTTAAGATTGGACAGATTATCAACGTGCTCTTGAAGCTTTCAAAGCTTTAAGTCTTCTGTGTTGATGACACCTGAATTCGACAAGCAGTTTGACAAAGTAGATGTCAGTGATGTGGCTGTAGGAGCTGTTTTGGTGCACACTGAAGACTTAACAAGTTATTTGAAGAGTTGAGAAACTGGGTGTAGCAAATCATTGTCAAGAGTTCCTGGAATACATTTAGAAGAGGCTTGAGGTCTTCACTCCAGAGTTAATTTCGATATTGAAAAAAGGTTTTATCCTGACAATAATCTTTAATATAAATAAAGTAAAAAACATGATTTTATGTGAACTCTCATGGCCTTGGCCCTGCAGCAATATAACCTTTGAGATAATTCCTATCTAGGTGAAGATAACCATATTCCTGATATGCTTATCAGATGCCGACTTTATTTTACGTAAAGATTCTAGTGTATTTTTTTTTTTTTTTTTTTGTAACTGGTATCAATGTTCTCTTGCCTCCTCTTAAGGGGATTCATGTTATCTAATGTTATCTAAGCTTAATTTGCTACGTAAATTTTTACTAGTGTAGTGTAGTTCCCCCTTAAGTATACTGTAACATTTACTAGGTAATCTTTGTGTGAACTGTTATTTTGTTGTATCTGGTTATCCTTGCTAAAGAGGAAGTTCAGATTTTGTTTGATTAAATTCGCTGACTGTGTAACCGTAAGGATAACTCACCAAGTACCTCTAGAATTCCATTAGTTGGTCCAGATTTTTTTTCTTTATTTCTTTCATATAATTGTATGAGTCTTAAGGTGGTTTTGTAGATGTATGCTCAGTAAATCTAATTGGATATAGTTTAACTTGTTAGTATCAAGTTTCAAATATAACACAGTCTTCCTATTGCCGTGTCTTTATCATCTAATTTTATTAACGGACATTTTTGACATTCATGATTGTTACCAGTAGGGTAACAATACATGATATATAACCGGAAACGTTTTCCCATTATATGAGGAAATTATAAGGAAGAGTATTTCTCAAGCTATTGTAAAATTGCTTCCCGTCTCTTCTTATTACAAGCAATGCTATACTCCTAATTGGAAAAGGTTTTTAACCACAAATGTTCCAATAGTGAAAAAATAGCCCAGTAAGTTTTCGAAAGTAAACTAGGAAATATAAAACTACATGAAGTAATAAACAATTTATTATACTAAGAATGGTATTAAAATAAAAGATATTAAGAACACTTGCATTAAATCTATCTTGGATAAACTAATAAAACGAATAAGATAGAACAGCGTGCCAGTGTGCCCTAAAGCCAGATGACTCAAATCCAAGACAGTGAAGAGACATGGTACAGAGGCTAGGGCACTACCCAAAATTAAAGAACAATGGTAACTTTCCTAGAAGAACTGCCTACCATAGTCAGTCTAATACTCTTACCAAGATGAAAGTAGCCAGTAAACAATTTCTAATACTCTTACCAAGATGAAAGTACCCAGTGAACAATTGGGAATGCAGTAATTAATCCTTTGCGCGAAGAAGAAATTTTTTGTAATCTCAGTGTTGTCATGTTTAGAAGGACCTAGAAGAATATAGAAAGGGAGAGCCAGACTATTAGTGTATGTGTAGGCAAAGATAAAATGAGCCGTAATCAGTGGGGGATTCAATGTAGTACTGTCCGGTCAGTCAAAGGATCCAGTGAAACTCTAGCGATAGTATCTCATTGGGTGGCTGGTGCCATGGCTAACCTACAACCTATCTTAAGTAAATTTTTATATAACTATCAGTCTTAAGGATATTTTTTCCATTATTTACGTCATATTTTTCGTTTGCGTAATCGTAAAACCAAGAAACTTATATTTTACAAAGCTTTAACTTGGAGCGATGTTATCCGAGAGAGAGAGAGAGAGAGAGAGAGAGAGAGAGAGAGAGAGAGAGAGAGAGAGAGAGAGAGAGAGAGTGGGGGGGGAATGAAAATAAAACTTAATTACAGCCTTTAAAACGTTACATCCGGGACCGAATTAAAAAGGGGTTAAGAGCAGTAACCAAAGATATCCAACGTTATTACCAATTCCCATTATCGATAAGTGGAATTGCGGTCATTAAGATTCTGTGGTTTCTCTCTCTCTCTCTCTCTCTCTCTCTCTCTCTCTCTCTCTCTCTCTCTCTCTCTCTCTCTCTACACACCCAAATAGCAGACATGGTATTCTATATCAAGGATGAATCATTTGCAGTTCTATAAGAATATACTCTGCATTCATAGCAACCCCTTTAATCCTCGAGTCTTATTTTATTGATATCCGTACAAAATTGTCAGCTTCGCCATGAGTGTTTACATTGACTTTGGACGTAAGCTAGGATAAGCTACAAGTGCAGAGCTTAAGGCTAACGCCTGGAAGAAACAAAATACGCATTACTGATATTCACAGTAAAGATTTATCAATCTGTTTGATTGCAGCTATTCGTCATACTGAGACCTGAAATTCGAGACCAAACAACTTTTTTTTTTTTCCTTTTTTTAGGTTTCATTGTGTTGACAGACCTCATCACAAATTTGATTTATAAAGGTTGTGAAAGTCCTCGTTACATGAGTAACAAAATATTCATTACTGTCTGAGTAATAACTCTCACGGCCTGGAGTTTGGTAATCACTTTCGTGTAAGAGGCAAGACTATTACTTGTACATTTTTTTCTGACGTAGAATTTGATGTACGTTTTACTGGGAAATGGTACTCTGCTTGCGTGGATAATTAAGTGAACATGGTTCAAGTTAGTCCTTCGATGCTTTGAATGTTTTATATCCTTTACAAAAACTTCCCAAACGGTCACAGAGTCTGGATGTTTTTGCTATGACTTTGTAATCATAAACTATAAGAACATTGCGATGAGAACATTGCAACTGTATATTTTCTTTAAGATTTTGGGATCGATAAATTTAACTTATTGCTCACAGACGACTTACAGATATACACTGCGTTACATCTGTTAGTGTTATTATTGTCTTAACACTTACAATTTTTCAACTTCCCTCTAATATATTCATCTAGGTTCTAGGCTGACATTAAAAAAGTATTTTTAAGATCAGTTCCATTGGAATGTACTCTGGATTTTTATCAAATAAATCGATATATTTTCATACTAAATTTTAATCTCTGAAAATATTATATATATGGAAGAGGTAAACCGAACATTCTGATAGTTTTGTTCACCAGAAAATCGAGGCAAATTTTCGAAAGAACTGAGACAGTAGGTTAACCCAAGAGGCAGAGTTAGGTATTCCTCATAAATGAACAAAGAATTTCCCATATAATGCACACTAATTAATATTTTGGAATGGACTCCACGTTAATGGTATAAGAGATTCTTAC
>NC_090761.1:6950094-6972594 GCF_036898095.1 Palaemon carinicauda
CTTATATATGGTAACGAAACAGGTCAAAGCTGTGGAGCTTTAGATTGCCAGACTTCCGGACGCATAGAAAACGTGATTTTCTATCCCATTTTCTATTTAGTAGAGTCATTCGTAGTTTTTTTTTTTTTTATCACAATAATAATACAAAAGTTCCATATTGCTTCTTAGCCTTATTGTTATCACAATGATGTCTTTACATTGCCATGTTAGTTTTTCTCCCGATGATATTCTTTTCTTTTTATTAATGCATTGTTTGTAAAGATGACTGCTCATCCTCTGTGTTTAATTATGAATTATGGGTACCGTGAAAAGGCTGAAACATGATTGGTTTCTTTGTTTTAAGTTTATCCAATTAAATAGGATTTTGGAACTCATATACTGTATATATATCGTTCCACAGAAGTTTTTGTCAGTTGATAACTTCACTTCGATGAATTCCGTTGTTCAAACGTATTCTACTTGTTGCTTCTCATATTTTGTTATTGGATGATTTTTTTTTATATAAATATAGTTTTTATATCTTGAATCGTATGTTTTGAAAAAAAAATTGACCTTTATTTGTGCTCTAAATAATCAGAATTATAGATACAAGACCCCTTTAATAACTACAATTAATGGGGTTCCACAGTAGAAATCAGGGTTTTCGAGTGGGAGGGTACAGAAAACGGATAATATATTAGCCGTCTAACTGGAACACACCCAGCTCACCTAACTTAGTAGAAAACATATACACACAGATAAACTGTCCAACCTAAACACACCCACCAAACCTAACCTAGGAGAAAACGTACAAAAGAAGAGAAGCTGTCTAACCTAAACCACACCCACCTAACCTAACATAGGAGAAAACATATAAAATAAGATAAGCTGTTTAACCTAGTCACATCTACCTAATGTCACCTAGGAGAAAACATGTAAAATAGGAAAAGCTGTATAAACTAAACACACCTAACCTAGGAGAAAATGTTTAAACACAGATTAACTCTCCAACCTAAACCCACCCACCAAACCCAACCTTGGAGAAAATGTACAAAATAAGAGAAGCTGTCTCATCTAAATATACCCACCTAACCAAACATAGGAGAAAACGTATAAAATAAGATAAGTTTTATAACATAGTCATATCTATCTAATCTGACCTGGGCAAAAACATGTACTGTATTTTAGGAAAAGCTGTATAACCTAAACACTCACCTAACCTAGGAGAAAATGTTTAAGCACAGATTACCTGTCCAACCTAAACACATCCACTTAACCTAACCAAGGAGAAAATGTCTAAAATAAGAGAAGTTGTCTAACTTGAACACACCCACATAATTTAACCTAGGGTAAAATGTATAAAATAAAATGATCTGTCTAACCTAAACACATCCACATAATCTAACCTAGAAGAAAACGTGTACAATGAAATAAGCTGTGTAGCTTAAACACACCCACCTAGCCTAACATAGGAGAAAACATAAGATAAGATTAACCATCTAACCTAAACACACCCACCTAACCAATGAGAAAATGTGTTAAATTTAAGAAGCTGTCTAACCTAAACACACCTAACCTAACCTAGGAGAAAATATGTAAAAAAAAAAGGATTTGCTGTCTAAAATAAATACACACAGCTTACCTAACATAGGAGAAAAAGTATGACATAACCGAAACTGTCTAACCTAAACACAACCACCTAATCTCACATAAGGGTTTAGCCTACTTATTTCTCCCCTGTCCCTTTATCTCACTTAGGAGGGTAAAAAACTCCTTTACAATGCTACTGCATGTCTGAACAACAGAATCAATGGTAGTAAAGTGACACACTATTGTAGGAAGATGTATGAATTGCAAAATCGCCTTCGATTGGATAATCTTGCAACAAAGCAACCAATCATGTTTCAGCATTTTTTTAGTAGGCCTACACATAATTCATAACCAAAACCAAAGGATGATTAGATCTTTTTACTCTAAATACAATGGGGAGAAAATCTAACGTGACAGAATGAACACAACCTTAATATAACAATAAGAAACCATATGTATCACCAAGTATTTCCATAAACCTTAACATGCGGAAGATTCGAGTAACTTTTCGGTATAAGTCATCAAAACCATGTACTGTATTAGTAACAAAATATATATCTGCATTTGCCAGAACATGTAATAATAATGTGTTTAGGTTAGACAACTTCTCATATTTTTCATGTTTTCTTCAATGTTAGGTTAGAAGAGTTGTGTAGGTTTTACAGATCTTATTGTATATATTTTCTAGGTTTGGTTGGATGGGTGTGTTTAAGATAGACATATCTTATTTTACCAGTTTACTGTCAGAGTTTGGCTGAAACTGTAATTTTACCCTTAAACACACCTAACCTAACCTAGGAAAAAAAATGTATGAAAAAAAGTTTAGCTGTCTATCCTAAACACACCCACCTATCCTAACCAGGGAAAAATAATATAGCATAAGAGAAACTGTCTCTTCCAAGGGACAGTCGAGTAAGAGTGTAGATAAGCTAATTACAGTGCAACATTGGGGCTCCAGGGACGTTGTTGCTTCCCCTAGAGAAGCAACGTCGCCCATGCTCTTGGGTGGGTCTTCCCTTTCAGATGTACTTCAGGTTTGGTTGTTGCTGTGTGTGTCTTAGCCTCCTTCCAAGTAATTACTGTTGGAACATTTCTAGTGGTGTGCCCAGAGGGGTCTTTCTCCTGGTTCCTCCGAAGTCGAAGTCCTTTTTCCTGATGACGCTCTGGCTGTGTGCGAGGCCCATCTTTCGCCTTCTCCCGTTCTAGCCAGTCCTGTGTGCCCTCGTTACCAACGCGCCAATTCTGCCTCTCATCAGCGACCTCCTGCTGATGACAAAGCCTTCCACCATTCTTTGATCTCTTTCTCTTCGAGGGACCATAGTTTTCTATGTTCGCCCTGAAGTTCGCGAGATCGATGATCTCGTTTTCATACTTTTGATCATCAGTCTTATCAGAATTGTCACTCTCTGGCTCGCACTCGTCACAAAACACCTCGTGATTGTCTCTCGCCGGTGCTTGTTCGATGCCCTGCTGATCATTGTCTCCTGCTGCTGGTGATCTTCCCTCTCCGGCTGTACGCTAGCCTTGCTGTTCTCCACGGGATCACGTGTCTCCTTGTGATCGGCATTCTCTTTTAGCTCGTTGACCTTCCAATGCGCCGCTTACTATCTTGCCCTTCTAAACGATCTCCCAGACGACGCTCTCCTGCTCAAAGACCCCCGGCGCACCTCTCTTCATCTTGCCGTTCGCCTGGATGCAGCTCGTCGTCACGCCGATCACCAGTATGACGTTCTCCTGCCCACCACTCACCAGTGCGGACTACACTTGCTCGTGAAGTGCCTCCAACTTGCCAATCGCCAAGATGTCACTCCCCAGTGCATTGCACTGCTCACTAATGCGTTGCTCGCCAACGCGTCGCTCAACCATGCATTGCTCTCCTGCGCAATACTTTCCATCACGATGCTTGCCTACGCATTGCTCCACCTTCTATTGATGATGATGATGATTTCAATACATGTAATTCTGATAATGATAATTTCAAGGATGATAATAACAACAACAACTACAACAATACCCAGTACGTTATCTCTCTTCTCCTGTGTCGAAAGTCTCCAAAACCTGACCTGCCTTCTCCACCACGTTGTCTTCTCCTGCTTACAAATTGCTCGCGCTTACTCATGAAACGGCGGTTTCTATGCTCTCTTCATTCGCTTACACTAACTTTTCACACCCTCCCGCAAGCAAGGATGATTCTAGTAACCTCTATCTTCGTATAAACCTTTTGCTCCAAGTGGACGGACAATTCCGTTCCCAGGAGGCTTTAAGGAGCTTCCAAACAAGTTCGCTAATGTGCCTATCTCCCCAGATTGACCTAGGAGAGTTACTAAAGAAGATCTTCAGGTGCTGGGTAAACTTCCATCTCCTCCTCAGTTTCAGGTTCCGAGGCAACCCCCTTTAAGGAAGTGCTCTCCTCTTCCAGGCCTCCCCACACACCTAGGACCTGTCGTCTGTAGGAGAGGAACCTTAGTTTGATAACCTCAACAAAGCCTTCAAGCAGGCAATGGGAGGCACGTTAAAGCCGGTGCAACAACCACTTAGGCAGAGGTCAGGGATGGCCTCAACTAGAATCTCACTGGAGAAATCTGTTTTCTTCTCCTCCTCCTTCGGCCTTTCTGAAGACCCCAGGAGCAGATCTGCTGCCACCAGGGCCTCAGAACCTCCTATTGTCTTTTCTCCCATTGGAAGACCTTTAGGACTCAAAGGAATGCTGAGGGGATCAGACAGGATCTCAGCCACCTGGAACTGAAGAATAAGATGCCAAAGCATACTCTCCCTCACACCGATTTGCTCCACCCTTGTTCAAGCAGGGACTTAAGCTCTCCTTATGAGATATCCCTGGTACCCTACTTTAGGCTTTTGCCTATCGAGGTAGGACTTCCGGAGCTATGACCCGTCTCCAAACAAGAGAGGTTCAGACCTCTACGGGGGAACTGGCACCCTCCAGACCTTCCCTACTGGAGGCGTATTTGCCATCCTGTAGAGGGTCAAAGGGCTCAAAGACGGAGTCTAAGAACTGAAGAGCACCACGGGAGGCTCTCGCCCAAGAGAGAGCCAGATCTTCCCCTGTGGCAAGAGTTTCTAGAGATTCTGTTGATAACTATGACCCACCCCAGGCTCCTATGGGGGAGAGCTTGGAGGTGGTTAAAGACATGGACTCTGACGATGAGTATTGCCCTATGGCGGCGATTCCAAAGTTCCACTCTGAAGCAGAGCGTAGGGCATTGGAATGCACCTTCTGGCAAGTCGTAGCCTGCATGAGAGCTATCAATGGGTTGTCTGACTGGGAGGCAGCTTCTCAGGAAGGCAGGGACACTATCTTAGACCATATGTATGGTACTCAAAGACCGCCCAAGACCAGTGCAGCTTTGCCCTGGTCTAAGTCTTTGATGACAGCCAGGAAGAAGGCGTTTTCGCAGATCACCGGTCCTCAAGCTCATTTCGAGTAGGCTCATCCTCTAAGCTCCTCATGCCTCCTTTCCTCCATCATAGGAGATGTTATGAGGTTGGAGACGAGCCGGTTCTGGTACTACCACATGATCCTTTTGTAGAGACTCTTTCAAGAGGGATTCTGATAGAGAGGCTTTCTGGGGTCTTGACCATGTTGCTGGTGTCTTAAGATCCTCAACTTAGGCTTGAGCTATAGTCGGGATTGGTGGACCACCTTGTCCCTACCAGAGATTGGGCCAAGGAGACTATAAGGAGGTCAGTGGAAACCTTTTTTTCATCTGGCACTTGGACCGTAGAATTCCTATCACACCAAGTTGTTAACCTATTGGCAAAAGGGATTCTAAAGAGAATGGATGCTGTGATTGAGAGATCTCACAGACAACTTCCTAAAACTGAGGTAACCAGGCACAGGAACTCCACTCTTGATGGTACAGCTATATTCAAGCTGGAAGACTTCGAGAGGGCGGCTGAACATTGGAGGAAGTCCACCAAGGATTCCCTCCTTCACAGGGTGTGTACATGAAGTCTTGTGGTTTTACTGCCTGAATGATCATGTGTGCTGTCACCATCCTGAATGGAGCTTGAAGAACAAATTCATTCATGGCCAAGAGATCGATGACTGGTTTCCAGTCTCCAATCAACTTTTCATACAAAAGAGTCGACTGAAGAAGCCTGGGGAACCGTTAAGGACCTCTTGGAGGGTTTGGAGCCCCTTGGATCTTTGGCAAGAAAGGGCTGCCGTGTCACCTTCTGAGAGGACCCTGCCGTTCTACTGGTCGATGGTTTGGTGCACTGCTGCTGTTTGTTGGAAGGTGGTGGAGCCTTCCCATAGGGCCTGGAGATCTCAAAGATGCATCCTTCCAGATCTCAATCCATCTGTCCTCAAGGAAGTATCTTTGGATCATACATAAAAACAGGCAATACCAGTCCAAAGTGCTTTGTTTGGGTCTTTCCACAGCATTTCATCACTAGAGTGCTCGCCCTAGTGTCATCTTGAGCTCACCATTTGTCTCTTAAGACACCTTGACGATTGGCTGATTCTAGCAGACTAGGTGGCGGCCCTTCTTTAACACCGGGACAGTCTACTCGACTAGTATACCTGAGTATGATGATAGACACCAGACTCCAAAAAGCTTTTCCATCAGAGGACAGAGTAAAAAGGCTGAGGGAGATGGCAAGTCCCTTCCTCAGATGAGAAGAGCTTCCAGCCCAACAGTGGTTGTGTCTCCTAGGTCACCTAGCATCCCTGGTCCATCTAGTGCCCAACAGCCACCTCAGGATCCCATCCTTGCAGGTGGGGCCAGCACACCGTCTCTCAGGATACGTTAGTTCCTATGGGACAGGACCAATTGACAAATCTTCACTTGTGGGTGACGGAAGAGAACCTCCATAGAGGGACAGACCTTCTCGTCTCCTCCACAGAATTGATGCTATACACAGATGCATCAAAAGAAGGGTCATAGTTATCTCACAGCTTCCCGGCTAGGGTCCGAGTTTGAAAGATAAGAACTGCATTTCTAGGTCTACAAAAGTTCCTGCTGGGTCACACTGTGGTGCTGATGAGTGACAACACCACAGTAGTGGCCTACATAAACAAATAGAGTGGTATCTTTTCGTAGCCCCTATGCCATCTAGCAGTAGAGATTTTAAGATTGACTGAAGAACATTTGGTGTGTTTATCGGCTCATTTCCTTCCAGATAAGAGGAATGTTCTTGTAGACAATCTGAGCTGAGCGGCTCAGACAGTGGGCTCTAAATTGTCTTCCAATCATCTAATAACCAACAAATTCTTGACCTTGTGGTGTTTCCTGACCGTGGACCTGTTTGCGACGTCCCAGAACTTCAGGTTCTTGCTGTACTGTTCCCTAGTTCTGGACCCTCTGGCTCTCTGGCAAGATGCATTCCAACAACGGTAGGACAACATTGATGTGTATGCCTTGCCCTTGTTTTGTCCAATGAGAAGGGTGCTCATTAAGACCAGAGCATTCAACAACCTTTTTATGACTCTCATAGCTCTGCTATGGCATCATGCAGAGTGGTTCCTGGACCTTTTGCATCTTCCAGTAGAGTTTTCGAGAGAATGCCCTCTATGACAAGAACTACTCAAACAACCACACATGAACATCTTCCACAAGGCTATCCAACAACTCCTCTCACAGAGAGGCTTTTCGCAACAAGTTGCGAGAAGGATGTCTGGATACTCACGAAGATCCTCTGCTTCAGTCTACCAGGCAAAGGAGACTGCTTCTGTGGTTGGTGTCATGGAAAGAGTATGCCTCCGCTCGACGCCACTATTCCAATAATAGCGAAGTTCCTTGTATACGTTCGTGAGGAAAAACTCCTCATAGTCTTTGCAGTAAAAGGCTACCACACAGCTTTAAGCATGGCCTTTAGAGTGATAGGAGCTGACCTTGCCTCTTCGTTGGAATTGTTTCTCCTCATACAAAGTTATAAGATCACTTGCCCCCAGACTGAAGTTGTACCTCCTTGGAACATTGTTCGCCTTCTTCAGTCTCTGAAGGGTACTCCCTACGAACCACTAAGCCATGCAACAGATCGCCAACTCGCTTTGAAAACATTATTCCTATTCACTTTAGCTTCGGAAAAGAGGGTTAGTTAACTACGTGGTCTATCCTACAACGTCGCCCATTCTAGGGGATGGGGGGATGGGTGACACTCTGCTTCGTCCCTGAGTTTATTGCTAAGACTTAATATCCAGGAGTAGTGGATCATTGATTCATGTCCTTCCGGATTGGGAGGCTACGTTCTGTAACCAATGACCCAGATTAACAGTCTCTTAGTTTGTCCAGTGAGGTGTTTAAGGTATTACCTTAAATGCACTGCAGCAGCTTGCCCCCGATTGTCAGTACTTTTGTCAGATGGGGAAGGTCAAAAGGAGGGTCACAAAGAACACTTTCTTAGCTTGGTTTCACAGGGTCAGTGACCATGCACTGCATCCTGATCCTCCTCCTCCTCCTTGTCGATCTAAAGCTCATGACATCAGAGGGATAAGTACGTCCCTGGTGTTTAAATGTAACTACTCTGTGGTGCAAGTACTACAGGCGGAAGCATCAAACGGCCTTCACCACCTATTACCTGTGAAACGTGACCCACAGGAACATGAAGACGTTCTCCATTGGTCCTGTGGTGGCTGCACAACAACTGGTTTAATATACGTCAGGTTCCTTGATGCACAAGTAGCAGATGGTTGAGGGTATTGATACCCAGGATTAGGCTGTAATAAATGAATAAGAATGACTGGCTCGTTTTCTTTTCTTTTATCTTCCCATCTCTTGGGGAACAGCACCATGGGTCCTCTGCAAGCTGGCCTCAATTGTCTGCAGGTAATAACCATTTCCATTGTGTAACTCAGTATAGAGTTCATACTTGTCTACGTCCCCGATACATCCCCCCCCCCCAGGTGGGTATTTGGCAACGTCTATGTTTGATAATAACATTCCTTTTTTGGGAACTCCAAATATTGCTAGTTTCTCACAAATACATAGGTTGCTTAGGACACTATCAGTGTATTGCACAAGAATTTTAATGAGGTTTCAAGGTTTTTTTCCCCAGTTACAAGCCAATCCTGTACAGTTAAAAACCCGGGTCAACGGCCAAGCAAGTGGTCATACTTCCACCCTCTCTAACGGGTGAGTCATCTCTATTAAATAGCGTAAGGTTTGTTAAGTATCGAAACAAATGACAAATTTGGAAGTAATTTGCAGTTTTCTTAACGATACAAACCTGTAGCTACTTATACAAATTTTCCCGCTATAGCCTATCCCCCTAAGTCCTGTCTGCAATATAAAAGTAACGTGGTTTCACTGATGTGTGAGTGAGAAGAGTAGCCATCTACCCCCCGGGCTACTCTTCATCACCTCCACTAACTAGTGGTAGGGTAGTTGCCACCGCAAGTTAGTGTCTTAATGGCTAGTCTTCCAGCATTGCCAAAAGATAATCCTTATTAAATAGCTATAGGTTTGTATCATTAAGAAAAATACAAATTACTTCCAAATTTGTCATTTTTACTACTTTCCAAGAATGAATACTCTGCTCGGTGTCAGAATTGAAAGGCTATTGGTCGGCCTGGAGACAGGTCTCGAGGCGGAAAGTGATTGACCTTTTCCTCTTCAGTAGAGCGGTCTGTGCACACTCGAATTTGGAGATAGGTCTGTCCATCAAGCTTTCAAAGTTTTTAATTCCAGTAACCCTTTTATTATTGACTGAGAGGTATAACAGTTCAGTTTTGCTGAGTTTCGGTACACGTAAGTCTGTCTGAAAACAAGAAGGCAGATTTACTGGCAAAGAATGTTGCAGCTGAATTGCAACAAAGAAGGTATCCCATTCTTTGAGATGATTGTTTACCTAACATTAATAACTTGATTTCTAATAATTGGAAACAGCATTGGGATAGTTTAATTGAAAATGAGATGCTAGAAATAACAATTTTGTATACCTCTGGAAGTATAACATGATGCCCTGAAAGTGGGTGACTACTCTTTGTCATCTTTGCATTGGTCATACTCTGTTGACACATGAATATCTGCTTACTGGCCAATACCAGCCATATGCGACGACTTTGGTACCCTTGACAGTGGAACATTAGTTGACCTAATTCCCCACATATATTAGTGAAACAAATAGATATCTGTTCGAGGCTCGAGGTGAGGATGGCTGGTTCATCCTTGCCAAGATTCTTGGACATGATGTGTCCTACCATGCTAGCGGTATTTTTAGCTTTATTTCAGAAGCAGGTCTTATGAAAGCTATTGAACTTTTAAAATTACAACTTTGCTTTTATGGTTTTAAGAGAATATTCCTTTATTTATTTCCAATAAATGATATCAGAAAATCTCAAATCAATCAATCAATCAATCTGCCCTTTGTTGGAAGGGAGACCATCACCCTAGAAGGTGACCAAACTTCTATGTTCCTTAGAAGAATCTTTATCAAACTACTGTCCTTAGTTACAGGCCATGGCTTATGTTTGAAAATGGTCCTTGTTTTAACTCTGACATCAACCAGGAGAGTTGGCAAGATCTATGTTTTATCCTGCAACATCGCTTGTTCAAGAAGATGTAGACAAAGTTTTTTTTGTTCTTTCATTTTTTGATATATGGCTGATATAATATACATTGATACCTGGTAACAGGTCACTACTCACATTTGGAGTCTTAAGAAGGTAATTGGTCTTTCTAATTGGTTGTTGTGTGTTTGATGAGGGCATTAAGGCACTTCCTCAACGACTTGCAGAGACCTTGTCGTCGGTAGAACCTCTCTGTTTGCGATGGTAAAGTGAAGAAGATGACTATGAATATGATCTTTGCGTAAGTCATACTATCTCTGCATAAGCCAGAGGGGCCACTGACCATGTTTCAACCCTTTATCTTCCTTGCAGATTGGCACATGTCCCAGAGCACACAATGTCAGGTGTGTGTCCCTGGCCTTCAGAAAAATCTTTGTGATGCAGTTTTACGAGCAAATCTCTGGAAGCATTGCACCTTCACTGCCCACTACCGGCAAGATGTGACTCACAGATCCCTAGACATGTTCTCTCTAGGCTCTGTGGTAGCTATTCACCAAGTGGTCTAACTATCTTAGTTCCTCCCACAGGACCTTTAACAGTCGATCAAGGACAAAGGTTATGGTTTTAGTCTGGTGTGTCTGCAAAAGACACGGTGGCTCTTTCTTTACAACTTCCTCTTTCTTGGGGCATAGCATCCAATATCCTGTCAGCTAATATCATTGACTACAAGTGGCCCCACGTAGCTCGTAGTTATTATACACATATATTTTAAACATTATGTCCCACACTCCTTACAAGCGGAAATGTGGCATGTTTGGCTTAACTACAGTTTGTGTATTCAGAAATCTTTGCATGTCTTTTTTACCGAGACAGTCACAGATGTGGCTTGCACTTCCTTACAGTTAGTGCACGGCCATCGAATGGCTGGCATTGTCAAGTGACAGGTTAATGAGGTATCAGGATTCTCACTCAATATGCATTATCTTTACATAAATTTGACTGCCATCACCTACCCCTGAAAATCCCGTCTACAATCAAAGTGGAGTTGTAGTGATTGAGCAGAAGGGGGGGGGGGGGGGGTTGCAGTGGGGTGGGGTGGGGCTTCCCTGCAACCTATATGATCATTGACACCTCGTTAAAGATTTTCTAAGCATTGTTCCGGCTTTGCTGTAGTAATACTTTTATGTGAAGAACTCGGGTTTGTATAGTTAGGAAAAATACAAATTATTTCCAAATTTGTCATATTTTCACTTCATAAATATTATTTGTTGCCTCACCTTTAATGGGCTATTACTACCCCACTGCTAGTTAGCAGGGGGTTAGGGGGTAATACCGGCTACCCCGCTCTCAGACACACCTGTGTTATGTCATCACTTTTGCTTTGGAATTTGTCTCTCTCTATCACTTCACCAAGGGACATTTGACTATTTTTTTCTCATCTTTTCAGGTGTGATTTTTTCTTTTTCTAGGCTGGTATGTGGACCTTTCCTGGACCTGGGGGCCAGATATATGATATCATCATGTCTCTGGTAGTGACCGACCAGAATTCCCTGTGTCCGGCTTACAGAGTTTGCCTGTGTATGCAAGAGGATACCTGCACTGAATGCCAAGAGATGTCTTCCTCCCAGTTGGAGAGGCTTGGAAAGAAGATGTAAGGAAAATTTGAAGAGGTATTTGTGTTTTCGGGGTCATCCTTGAATGGAAAGAAACCTTGACTTTCTTCTTCTGCTTCTAGATCTCTGCTTGAAGCTTCTGCTCGATCGGTCTCCCCGGGGAACATAGAGTTGAATCGATGACCCTTTAAAGCTCGGACAACCTGTGGGACCCTAGCAAAGCAGTGCTGCCCTACATCTTAGGGGAATCCTTCACGAAAGATGATGTTCTCCTGCTGTGGCCTTCCTCGGGGATTACTGGTCTCCTGTTGAAGGAAGGTCTTCTAGAGTTTCTTCAGTTAGGGGCAGATAGGAAGCATACAACTGCTTCCTCACAGTTGGACTTCTTTCTGCCTCCTTGAGATTCCAAAGGTTTCGCAGTGGAGGAGTCTCTAGTATCCTGACTTGTTGAAGTCTCTGCACCTGCATCGTCTCCTACGAGGCCACTTGATGCAGATCCTGTACAGTATGTTGACGATAGCGCACTCCCTCATTCTGAGTTTACTCAGCTGGTGGAGCGGGTGCAAAGTCCAAGTTTGTTCCTGCTTCTCACGGTGAACACCTTTCCCATTCGCGGCCCTCCCCGGATTAGTCTCTGCAAGCAGGGTGAAGAGAAGGTTTTTGGACTCGTCCATGCCTCTCTTTAGCCCCTCGGAACATGGTTTGTCATAGATTGAGGAAGACGTAGTTCGTATACTGAGTACAGCAGCGATGCCTTGCCAGCAAGTTCGACGCCTTCAGCGTCATCATCCTTCACTCACCCAACCTGTTTCTCTCTTCTGGCTGATTCAACTTGTCCCGCCACTTTGACTCACCCCACCTCCTCGACACACCCATTTCCAGCTTTGGAGTTTCACAGGAGCACTCATCACATTCTCGAGGTAGGCTTGATGAGTGACACTGCATTGCAGACTTCTCTTTAGCATACAGCTCCCGACCATAGGTTTCTCGACAATATTGACCAGCGCTCGCCACCACCAGATAGCGACGCTGACAGGAGAGACGACCAGAGTAACCAACAGGATCAAGAGTAATTGCTTAAGCATTGTCTGACATTTCCTACTACGACTAGACAGCACATTTCACCAGCTTGTGATCAGTTTCCAGCACAAGAACAGTTTCCAGCTCGCGACTACAGTCCAGCTCCGGACATCCCTGCAATGCTTGACTGCCCTTCAGCTCGGGATCGCTTGCCTGCTCACGATGGCTACAATGTTTGAGCTCGCAACTCCACTCCAGCTTGTGACTACGTTTCAGCTCGTGTTAGCGCTTCAGTTCGTGACTGTCAAGTAGCACGCAGCAATGCAGCAGTATGCAGCATCGTATTGTACCATGACCACGTATCATCACATGATCCCACAGTGGCTCGGGACCACGTAGTAGCTCGCAACCACGTAGCAGCACCTAGTGACGTAGCATCTCGGGATCCCGTTAGTGAAGTATCTCCTCGCGACACCCTTTCCGGCAGCATAAGCGATTGTAATCGCCGAGAGCATCAATGTCAACCGTTATCCAGCCACAATTTCCAACTCATTCCTCCAAGCTAGAGCGCGACAGTATGCCAGTAGGCGTAACACCAGGTGAACAAAAACTCTCTCTCTCGCTGGTAGACAGACCACGAATATCTCTTGGATGGACTCCTGCTCATGAACCTCTGCTGGAGTCCCAGAGATCCTTCCCTGCATTCAACAAGGTCATGGACTTGTTTAACGAGTTTGTGAAGGCGGTTTGACAAGCAGTTGCCGGCACTTTGCAGGTTCCCGCAAGTAGAGGCCAGAATACAAACGTTGTAAGGCATTGTAGATATTTTGAGTTGCACCCAAAATCTCCTCAATCTTGTAGTTTTCAGGAAAAAAAAAACCAATTAATAAACACTCTTGATATAGCAAGAAATTGAGTTATTCCATTTAAGAAATCACCAATCCCTCCATGGAAATTATCAGAGATATCTTTTTGTAAATAATTTATTGGTGTAAAAAGAACAAGACTGACTAAGAAGCCAAGTATCTCTTTAGGGAACATGATGAAGAACAGGGAATTGACTTTTATATGGACTGATGGCTCCAAATCAGATGCTGGCATTTGATTTGGGGTATATAGTAGTGTTTTTAATTATAGACGTGCACTTACTCCGGCATCCTTCATATTTATTGCCAAACTATATGGCATACCAACTGCTATTGAGAAAATAGCGTTAGAAGAAGAAGGCAATTTTACCATATTTAGTGATGAAAAACTGTCGTATAAGGTTTAGAAGTTTGTAATTCCAGTAACATTTTAGTTTTTAAGACTTTGGAGTGGTTTTTATTATTGGGCTGAGAGGTATAACGGTTCAATTTTGCATGGTTCCGGCGTCCTGGCACACGTAAGTGTGACTGGAAATGAGAAGGCAGAGTTACTGGCAAAGAATGCTGCAGCTGAGTTGCTCTACCAAGAAGGTATTCCTTTTACTATGATCATTTTTCACCTAACTTCAAGAATTTTATTTATAAAAAATGGTAACAGCTTCTGGATAGTTTAGTTGATAGAAAAATAACGAATGTTATATCTCCTTGGGAGGTATAATATGATGTTCCAAAATTGGGAGACTACTCTTTGTCTTCTCCGCATTGGTCACACTCGGTTGGTACAAGAGTTTCTACAAACTGGCCAACACCAGCCATATTACAACAACTGTTTGGTAACCTTGACAGTGAAGCATTTGTTGACCGAATGCCCTACTTATAACACCTTAAATAATGGATAACTGTTTGAAGTTCGAGGTGAGGATGGCAGGTGCATCCTTGCCAAGATTCTTTGACAGGATGCACTCTACTATGCCAGCGGTATTTTGGCATTCATCTTGCAGCAGGTCTTCTGAAATCTATTTAAATTTTATAAGTACATTGCTTTTATGATTTTAAATTGAATACTCGTTTATTCTTAATTTATAACAAACAATATCGGCATCCATGACTTCCGATGTCAGAATGCCAGAGAATTCTAAACCAATCAATCAACCAATCGCCTTTGAGGCTTTTGGTACCTCAAAGTTCAACTCTCCACCTTCCTACCCAAGGTGCAGGATTTCTGTCCTGGCTCATCCACAGGAAAGACAGGCTTCAATGGTGTTATCTCCAATTTGTTCGAAGGTATCTAACCCTCCGACGGGTTCCGGGATGCTGCAGTAGGACTTCTCTGGACCAGAGCTGACATCTGTGATGATAACGAAGAAAAGGAGATGACAGAGACTACCGTCACCTCCTCCGGGTGACATCCCTACCCCTGTACCAGCATAAGTTTGAGAACTCTTAGGGAGATCTCACTTACGAAGACGCACCTTTTGTCTTCGATCGAGGTCGCCATGCCCAACCACTCCGCTTCATCAAAAAAACATACTGGCGTTCTCAAGCTTCTCCTCCCAAGAATACTTGAGTCCATCCAGACAGAAGAACACAAGATCTTCCCTGCTTGAGGAGTTCTTGCCACCACGCAGGTAAAAGAAAGATATCAGACGGTATCAATGAACCAGTCATCAAGGAGGGAGGCTCCTGAGTGGGAAAGAGTTCCGAGTTCTTCAGCCTAAGCAGAGAATATGACGGCCAGAGAGTTTTCCCGACATTGAGAGATTATCCGAGATGTCAAGACAAAGATGACAACCCATCCTGGGCTCATGTGGATGAGACCTCATGTGTGGAGAATACCCATCACAATGTCGAACAGGACGACACTCTCCCTAGGGCAGCTAGTCCTAGATACTCGGCGGCGCAGCAGGATTACAGACCACACATTTTACCAAGTCCTGCCGTACATGAGGGCGATTAATGGACTGGATGACCCTGCAACAGCTCCTCCAGAGGGTAAGGACACATTTTTGACCATCTATATGGTACTCGGAAAACCACCAAGGCCATTGCAACTCAGCCCTGGTTGAGGGTGTTAAAAGGTGCCAGATGTAAGGTCTTGCCAAGATCTCCAGAAACACGGTCTCTTCGATCCAGAGACTCAGCAAAACTCCTACCTCCCTTCATCCAGCAGAGGAGCCCTTACGAGGTGATGGAGGAAATCTGTCAGCCTTACTACTAGATCTGGCAATATTTTCTGAGGAATTGCATCTTATTCCATAGACTATCAGGGCTTCCCATTATATTTTCAGTGATCGATGCCCTAAACATGGAGAGGGTTACGAAGTATGCCATGTGGGCTAATTCGTGGGTCAATTTATGAATGGTGTTTGTAAACCACCTGATCAGAACAGAGGGCTGGTTGAAAGAACACACCAGGGAGTCCATGTCGACCTTTAGAGTTCCTGGCTCACCAAGTTTTATACTTGTAGGTGAACATGATCCAGAAATGGCGGGATGCAATAATAGAAAGGTTCCAGAGACAAATTTAGAGAACTAAGAAAACGAAGCTGTTATGCCTGCCACAAACTTTTATTACCTGAATCTCATGACATCCACATTCATAGCAGAACTTATGAGAAGCATGGTTCTCAGTCCTAATATGCACCGCCATTCACCTGGCCCTAGGGATGGCATCACGTTTCAACATTATTGGCTTCTTTAAACCAGTTATAAGGAGTTTAGATGAGTGCCTCATATTAGAAACCAAAGTTTCTGAGCACAAAAGAATATAATACTGTCTGGACGCAACTGGAAGGTCTTGAATATTTGCAGGAAGACCACGAATATTACAATACAGAAGACGACATTGACGAAATCTAGGACGTACTGGTCCCGGATTTTGCTCAATGTCTCCAGACAGCATAGGAATTATTAGTAATAAAAAAGAGACATTATACTTAACTAGATTAACAAGAGTTATAACAAAAACAATATGTACAGAATTATGAATAAAGTGATTGATCAAACCCATAGACTATAGTAAAAAGTCGGAAAAACTGGTCAACATGGAGGAACCGATACACCATGCTAGGCTAAATACCCTCCAGGATAGCCACTTAAACTGAAGGGAAGACAGTGAGGATGGTTTTGAGAAGAAAAAGAATCAGATGAGGAAAAGACAACCTCTTGATAAACCGCCAGTCACCCATGGCCCTTTTATTAAGCCTGCCCGACACACCAATTTAAAAAGAAAAAAAAAAACAAGAGGAAGAGAAAAAAAGATAGTGTGCCTGAGTGTACCCTCAAGCAAGTGAACTCTAACCCAAGACTGTGGAAGACCATGGTACAGAGGCTATGTCACCACCTAAGACTAGAGAACAATGGTTAATTTTGAAGTGTCCTTCTCCTAGAAGAGCTGATTACCATAGCTAAAGAGTCTCTTTTACCTTTACCAAAAGGAAAGTACACTGAATAATTGCAGTATAGTAATTAACCCCTTGGGTCAAGAAGTGTTTAGTAATCTCATTGTTGTTTGGTGTATGAGGAAAGACGAGAATCTGTAAATAATAGGCCAGATTATTCGGTGTATGCGTAGGCAAAGAAAAAATAAGCCGGTACCAGAGAAAGGGATCCAATGCATTACTGTCTGGCCAGTCAAAGGATCCAATAACTCTCTAGTGGTAGTATCTCAAGGGGCAGCTGGTGCCCTGACCAACCTACTACCTATAAGACTTGGCCAAGTGCCGTCCTAAAGCCCTTGATGGGTGGCAATGACGGATTCTTAACCAGTCAGAGGTGAACCAGAAATTGCTATTAGGGGTATGGAGGGGACCACGGGTGACCTTTCTTGTAAAAAGCCATCCATTTTGCCTACTAAATGGTCATCGACAACTTCTTGAAGTAGCCTGGCATTTCTCTTGTGGTCCTCCTCGAAAAACTTTGTTTCCCTAGAAGGGGATGGATAGCCACCACTCATGAAGTAATAGGGCTTCTACGGCGATATGATACCTTTAGATGGGCGGTTTACACAGCATTCCCCGTATTGGGTTCCACGCAAAGTGCCTGAATGTCAAGGAACCACTCCATGTGTGCCAACCTTGTCACAATTATAGTCAAGTGGGTGGCTTTTCCTCCCTTAGCCTGTTGAACACTTGCCATATCAAACAGAACAAGGTCACGCATACACATCCATCATGTCCCAGGGATTCTGAAATACGTCCTCTAGTGCTGCATTCAGGTCTAGGACTGGGGAGCAGTATACCGATTTTTGCGTTTGCTCACAAAGAGGTCTATGAAGGGAGAACCCCACCTGTCTCTGAGATCCCTTACTACTTGTGGATGAAGGGGCCCCTCCATGCCTACTACCTACCCCTTTCTGCTCAGTTGTCTATGACGTTCTTCCTTCCTGGGATGAAACTGACTAAGGACATTTCGTTCGATATTGCAATTACAAAACTTATTCCGTATGTGAACTTATGGCAATGGGTGACACTGTTCTTTATCTACATAAGATTATCGTCAACAACATATTCTCATTTCACAGAGGCATCTGCACCAGCAGTCGCTTCACTGGTGTTTATATCATCACTGGTTGGCAACCAGTCATTTCCCCTCCAATCTTTTTCCAGTGGAACAAGGTACAGGACAACTTCTCCTGGTTGCTAAATGATGAAAACCTTGCCAGAGGAGTTGCACTCAATTCCCCACCCCATAGATACTCCTGTTCTCAGACACATCCAAAAAGAGAGGTCGGTCATGTATGTGAGAAATCGAGTTACCTCGGGTATGTGGTTCCTATAACAAAACACCTACATATCAATATGTTGGATATGTAAGCAGTATTCCATATAATACAATCAATCCAACAAAGTTTGAAAGCTCACTAACTAGTGTTAATGAGTAACAACACTATGACCATAATACGACACACCAAGGGGATTCTCATACAGTCATAGCATGTTCAGAAAAGCTGATGCACATCTAAGCAGTGAATAACTCTTTAGTGCTGTCATTAAAGCTCATTCTAGAAAAGTAATGTTCTAGTAGACCCGCTCAGTTACCAGAGGCAAATTGTAGGTTCAGAATGGTTCTTACATTGCCTTGTGGTAGAAAGTCTTCTTTATCTCTGGAAATCGCCGGCAATTAGCCTGTTTGTCACTAACCATTCAAGAATCTAGGGTGGCATTATTGGACTCCTTTCAACACCCTTAGGGCAACCTGGATGACTACGCAATTCCTCCCTTCTGCCAGATTTGTTGTTTAATCGATATGTCCTTGATGACCTCTGGTCTTAGGATGAACCTGACGACTCCAGGATGGCCACGTGCTGAATGGTATCCAGATCTGCTGATGCGCTTACCCATTTGTTCAGGTGCGAAGCAAACTAACACATTGACCCTCTCTCCAGTGTCAGTCCCACCTCCAGAGGTACCATCACTTAGTGGAATCCATTGCACATCATGGGTGGAAACTATTCAGCATCTCCTTCAAGATTAAGGCAGTAACATAATAATGAAGAATTAGGTTTATATATAATCTAAATAGAAAGCCTTTCAGAAATCACATGCTAAAGATACATAAGTGAGCATAACAAAATAGCAAGATTCTTTGGAAACTTTTGCTTCTTGATAAAGATAGGAATGAATAAAAATACAATATTATTAAGGTGTGCTGACAATCTCGAATTGAGTGCTCTTCTCTTTATAGAAAAAAGGCCTATTAAAGAATTACATACAGTAACAGTTATCTAAGAAGTAAGTAAGGCTGAGCTGGTTTTGGGAGAAGCCAGTTTTCTTTGCTATTCTTCACAAACTCATGTAGAAAACTATTTCTAGTATCAGTCATTTTTTCTTGTTTTGATGAATTAATCTGTGGATGAGTTGGACAGTTCGTGACAGTTGTAGTTTAAGAGAGTTAAAGCAGTTACAGTGATGTTGATAATGACATGGACAGAGAATATTATCAATACAACTGGTGTTTACCGAAAGACAGTCTCTAAGAACTCCTTCCCTAGCCCAGATAGCTTTTCCTATTGCCAAATATAATTCTTATAGTATTTTTTTTTCCCGGGAGAGGCACACTTGCTGTGAGACAATCTGCCTACAACTATGTAAAGTGTGCTTGAATCATTTTGCATTCAATACATGTTTATCGATAGAGGACACAGTAAGTTTTGCATAATTAGCGAGAGGTTATGACTTACAGTTCATCTTGGAAACAATAAAAAATTTAAAATTTTACCTATTTTTTTTTTCAACAACGCATAAACAATACCCTACTGTTTTAGTTACTTTTCTTTATCCTGTATTATTAGTAATATTATTATTTGTCACCACCTTTCCGTTTTATGGTTGTTTTGGGGCCCTGTTACACTTTATATGAGAGATTATTTCATCCATAGTTGTGTCCTGTGTAGGTTTACGAGCTATCAAGTATATTGTTCCACCTCGACTTCAGAGGTCCAGTTGGGTTGAAAGCAACATGTTCAAATCATTCCACCGCCCTCTAGTTGAACCCTTGTGTTGCTTATGAAAGTCTCATGATATCAAGATCAATACCATTAGGCCTACATGTGTGATGATAAGGATTATTATTTGTAATAGTAGTTGTAGAAGTACTACTTGAAGTATAACACTAAAGCATATATTCAATAGAAACTAATTTTTACCTCGGAATTGAACGCTAAATTTTTAAAATGAAAACCCTCTTTTAGGTTGGTCGGCTAGTAACTCCCTTTATTTTGAATTTAGAAGTGTTGGGATCAATCCCTAAAGAAGGTAGAAATATATTTCTGATATATTCCTAATACACTCCTTTCGGGTAATTCTTAGGAAATGCTATCTAAACTATTGGGTTGGCTAATGAGTGGAAAAGTTGAGGAAAACCTGCTGTCATGTAACTCAATAAGTGCTGAAGTACTTGGGCTCCAGCTTTATTATAGTTCCGGGTTGGTTGTCTTCTAGTTCCCTTGCATATTTTCTACGTAGTGAACTAGTGCCTTAGACCCTAAGTGCACCTTATGTGATGTATTATAGCAGTTAGTTAGGTTTCTTTGCTGCATTATCTGGGCCCCTAGCTCTTCTTGGTATACACCATTCTACTTTATCATTCACTACTAAATTGTACTTCATAGTTTAACAGCAGGGGTTTCCCGTGTTGCACTTGGGTGCTAAATGGCCTCATAGGCCCCACATCTAAGCTATACAGCCTAAATTCATAAATCCAGTCTAATCTAAATCCTCTTCTTAGTATGAGGAATGAGAGACTTTGAACGATGCAATCCAAGGAGAATAAGGGAAGAGATGATTGGGAATAATGACCTCACTAGAACTTTAAAGCAATGGTTAGGAGTATTGATTGTAATGGTATCAATGCTAGGTATAGAGAAAATGTTCTAGACTATTTTGGTTCTGCAAACCATCATCTAATCGGCTATTTAGTCTTATATATGTATTTCAAATTTAATTTTTAACAATAAATTAAAGTATGTGTTGTTTGAATAGTAGTTTGGGTTTGCTAAGAATCATTGTTATCGATAAATATTTGTTTGAAGATCTGAGCTCATACTTTTCTTTTTGTAGTTAATATTGTTTTTTTTTCTCTCTCTTTACAGATTCATTCTCTTCATAAAGGTAGGATCACCATGATACACCTGAGCCTGTAATTTTATATTTTTTCTCTCTAATTAATTATAAGTTTTATGTCTTTGTTGCAATGCCAGTCTTTTACATAGTTATTCTGAGTACAATATTATATTAAATTGTCATGTTAAGAATTTTGTACCATAGTGTAAATGGTATTGATAATCCCATCTATGCATAATAGTTGGAGAGATTATCTTGGTGATTTGGGAACTTTTACCATAGGAGATGGTATCCTGTGGTGATATAGGAATATTCTAACATCCGCTTAGACCTATGGAAGGATGTCTCTCTTTGTTTTGTATTTACAATGAGTGTGTCTTTTCTAACCTGTAAAATTGTGTATTTTTTTCTCGGGTGATATTTCAGTCCTATTGATTATTTTTGCGAATATGAATGCCCTATTTATATTGAAATCTTATTTGCTCTTATATGTCAGTGTTTTGTGACGTTATGTAGTTATTTGTATGCAAACTTATTATATGTGTTATGGTGTATTGTTCCATTTCGTATACTGTTTTTCAATGAACTTTTTTATATAAAAAATATGATTATATATTAGTGTGGAAAGTAAGATTTGCATGTTAGTTTGGGCTCAGTGTGTATTATGCTACTTTGAAGGCTTCTCTTGAATAAGAAATAGTTATTCTATCGATTAATTTAATTTGCTTATGTTTTGAAATTGAAAAGCTTTGCGTTCAGAAAAGAAATCTGAAGATTTATCCAGAAGTTCCGACATACCGTTTAATGAAACTTGCTTTGCTTATTACTATAATGTTTAAGTTTTTATTTCAAAATATCTTCATTTCACAGAGGAAGAAAGTAATGGAGACAGCCGCCTTTTGGATAGGCGATGTTCTCTTCTTTCGATCGTTGATCTTTGCCGCACACGAAGGTGTTCTCGCTTGTTAGCATTGCTAGCTTAGGCTTTCCTTATTCCCTGGTGGGGCGGGGGGGGGGGGGGGGTGTTTTCCCTGGCGACCGCTTTCGTTAATCCCCGCTGCTTGCTTTGCGCGCTGTTTGTGTTCCTTGACGTTGATTCTTGTTCTTCTGTGAAAAGATTTGTGATATCTAATTATTTTTTTTAATATTAGGAATATCAACTTCTTTGAAAATAACTGCTCACCAAATATTTCAAGTAGCTTTTTCTCAATTTTTTTTTTTTTTTTACCATTTTACTTATCAATAGAAGCCTTCAATGTTGCATCCATGGTCCAAGAAACTCTACGATTGGCTGCAGATGGTGAGTGTTTTATATTTTTCTTTTTAGCGTTTTAAATTTTTTGTTTTCATAACCTTAATTTGCATTTGTAATTATTTTTCAGATGTTTTAGGTTTCA
>NC_090761.1:6977594-6995094 GCF_036898095.1 Palaemon carinicauda
TCAATCTTTAATTGAACTCCAGTTCTAAAGACCCTGTATTAGAGATCATAGTTTCTAAACATTTAAATGATTCTACCTTATTAATCCTTTCTCCTTCCAATGATATTTCATATTTATTGGATATTCCGTTCTCATCATCCCTGTCTTTATTCTATTTATCTTGAGCCCAACCTCATGTGATATTTCATGCATTCTGGTAAGCAAGCGTTGCATATGCTGGGGTATTGTGCTAATAAAGAAAGAGTCATCAGCATACTCTAGGTCAGGTAATTTCCTGTTACCAATACAGTTCAATACCTCCCCATCATCCCCAACTGTTCTATGTATTACAAAATACATGAGTCGGATAAAAAACATAGGTGACAACACATTCCTTTGGAGTACTCCACTGCTCACTGGAGATTCATTTGATAGGACGCCACTAACATTAACTTTGGACTTGGTATGCTCATGAACAGTCTTAATAAGATTTACATACTTAGAGGACTCTCCACAAAATTGGCCGGTGCACACTATCAAAGGATTTTTCATAGTCCACAAATTACATCAAAAGGGGATTACTACATTCTACTCATTGCTGTACCACACGTTTTAAAATGAAAATTTGGTCAGTACAACTTCTACCTTTTCTAAATCCTGCTTGTTCATCTCTCAGCTTTTCATTGATCTTTCTCTCTATTATCTTCAGAATAAGCACAATATATATTCCCATGACAACTGACAGAGTAATGCCTCTTTAATTATTGGAATCAGTCAGATCTCCTTTTTTTGGAATTTTCACCAATGCTCCTAGCTCATTCATCAGGCTTTGCTTCTTCACATCACATTCTACAAAATAATCTTGCGAGTATTCTTGGAGTCACTTCATGTTTGACTAATATCATCTCAGCAGTTCTTCTATCGTATCCAGGGGCTTTCTATCTTTTGAGTTTTTTTAATGATAGCTTCGAAGTTAAACATTGAATTTATTAATGGGCACATCAAGGTCTTCCTTAGCTTCAGGTATATCAATCAAATTATTCCCTTCATTTTCTCCTATTAATGACCTCGCTAAAGTGTCCCATCTATCGTTACCTTTTCTCACCTTCTGTTGTTATAACAGATCCATCTGTCCTTTTGATGGGTATATGCTGCTGTTTCTTTGCCCCGTGGAGATTTCATTAATAATACTCTGAGCAATTCTTACGCAATAGCCACTCCATGAATTCATAGCTTTATCAGCCTCTTCTGCTTTCTTGTTCAAATATTCTCTCCAGTCATTCCTGGTTTTTCTTTTGATTTTACTATCAATACTGGAATACTTAGGATGCTCTACCTTGTTATTTTTTATTACTTACTCGAAAACTATTTTCAATTTCTCTCTCTATTCCCTTTTTAATAGTATCCCAAGTAACATTTGATATCCATGGCTTTCTTTTTGTAACTGCATGTCCCAAAATTTCACTGCCAACTGATTGATATATATTATTGATATGACACCATTCTTCGTTGATGGTCTGCTCTTCATCTCTTAAAGTCTCTTAAGAGTGCAAATCGATTCGTACATTCAGTTGCAAATGTTTTTTCATACTCATCTTCTAGAAGCTTTGTTGTATTTAATCCAGATATTCTATCTGCATTTCGGTTTGGTACGTTTATTTACTTTTAATTTCAGTTTGGCAATGAGGAGCTGGAGATCACTGCCAATATCTGCACCTCTATAGCTTCTTACATTTCTCAGAGTCCTTCCCTCTTTATCAAGGGCTATGTAATCTATTTTACTTTTGTAATAGCCACACAGTGAAGTCCATGTATATTTGTGAATGACCTTTTGCTGGAAAAGAGTATCTCCAATAACAAGATTGTTTGTTGAACAAAAACTTTTAGAATTTGCTTCATTTTCATTTGCAACTTCGCCAAGACCCCCAACACCCATCAAATTCTCTATACCTTGAATATTCCTTCCAACTTGAGCATTGAGGTCACCAATCACAATTTACATTTCTCTCTCTGGGATCTCCTCTATTATACTATGCAGTTCTTCATAGTATTCATCTTTCCTTTCTTCTGAGGAATTATTTGTTGGTGCATAGCAAATTAAAACACCCATAATGCACTGCTTTGATTTAAACATTGCAAGGAACAATCTACTACTTATAGCTCTCCACTGCGTTAATGCTTTTTCTGCTCTTGGTGTCATCATCATTCCTACCCCTTCTCTTCCAACTCCATCTGCTCTTCCTGATAAGATTACCTTGGTCTGATATTTCTTTACCAATCCCCTTACACCGTGTTTCAGTTAGGGCCAAGATATCCAAAAATATATTCCATAAATTCACACTCCACTTGCTGTAACTTCCAAATCTGATTCCTGGTTCTAACATTCCAATTACCAATTTATAACTCCTTTTTTTAGTATTCATAAACCGGGTGATTTTCTCTATCCATAGACTGACTAAATTCATAGAGGATTTATTAGCTAATTATATCAAAGTATAGACAATTCCTTGTGATGTGAAGTGCATATCTAACTAAGGTATGTGACACCTGCCAGCCATACTGGTTCCAGTAAGATCGTCCACCAGGCATCGAGAGTAGAAGCCGAAGAGGCATTTTGTCTATCGCCTTAAACCCATATATGTGTGTGTATGTATATGTCTGTATATATATATATATATATATATATATATATATATATATATATATATATATATATATATATATATATACACATATATATACATGCATACATACACTATATTTGGACATTAGGAGTAACAGAATGAGTCCCTAGAAATTGCAAAAGCAGGAGGGGAGGAGGAGGAAACGATGGATTAACGATCTAATAAAATTTGCGGATATAGACTGTCATAGAAAGATCATAATTAGACGCAAGTTTAAAAACATTTCGGAGGCCTTTGTCCTTCAGTGGACTAGCAATGGCTGATGATCATAATATTATTATTATTATTATTATTATTATTATTATTATTATTATTATTATCTAAGCTACAACTCCGGTTGGAAATGAAGAATTCTACAAGGGCAGGGACTTTAACAGAGAAAATAGCCCAACCAGGAGCGGAATTATGGATATAACAAACAAAAGATATATGCAAAAGTAAAGAAAAAATGTGTAATATGTTCTAAAATCAATAACATCGTTAAAATAGGTATACTCTATGCAAAATATGGAGACATTTATATCAACCCGTTTAACAGGAAAGCATTTGCAACTTGTCTAAACTGCTGAAATTCCACCGATTCATCCACCAGCTTAGGAAGATTATTCCATAATTTAGACACAGCTGGAATAAAACTTCAAGAATACTGTGTGTTAATGAGCTTTATGGTGGAGGGGGCAAGTCTTAGAATTACCTGCCTATCTAGTACTACATACACTCTGGGAAATTCCGAATGTGAAGGTTGGTTATAATTATGAAAAATATTATGCCACATTATGCAATATTATTGACTGAACGACAGTGGTAGAGATTAATATCCAGATTAGGAATAAATAATTTAATAGACGGAAAATTTTGTCGAACAAATTCAGTGAAGAGGTTGTGCTAGTGGGCTGTTAGGTTATAACGGCCGCGAGAGGAATGCAACTGACTTTATTTCAACAGATAACGAGTTTATATAAAAGGTTTCGAGCAAGAATTTGATAAAAATTCAAATAGGTGTATGCATGTAAAGGCATGCATAAACATGTTCTGTTATCAGTGAGGGGGAAAGCAACATATACATTGAAAAAGAAAGTACCATTACAGTGTACAAACGTGCGTGAAACAATTGCTGTGCACGCCCCCCCCCCCATTATAAAAAACACTTACATTTGAAATAGGGAGCCCTGCTCTTGAGAGGTGCACTGTAGGTAGGTCATCTTGAAGGAGGTATGCAGGTTTTAGGTAATCAGTAGAGAATGTTAATTAACAAAGTCTTCGGATTGCGACGGATCACGAGGAAAGGGCCCATGTAAGGAGGCATTAGTGGTGGCTTGCTAGAGTCGTTGTGTAGGAAAATGTGCGTTGCAGAGTGCAAATTTGTCGGTATGTATTGCTTAACTGGGTGTTTGTAAGTCTGGCGGCATGGAGTAAATTTTTCCACAACGTGAGTCGCTGAAGACTGTTGGAGGAGGTTGCACACACAAAAAAAAAAATTCAACTGCTGAGACATTCACGGCGTGTTTAGGAGTGGTCCTCAGTTCCAGGAGGACCCAGGGAAGCCTAGTCAACCAGTTGGAGTCATGGGATCAAAGCTGCTTTGAGGTTGTGCTCAAAATGTTCAACCAGTCTGTTGGCAGCAGGGATGTAGGCAGTTGTCTGATGTAGGGTGATGTTCAGGAGATTCGCTAATGATGTCTGCATTTGAGAGGTGAAAGTGGTACCCCTGTCAGAAATAATACGCTCAGGGATACCAAATCTTGCTATCCACCCTGAGAGTAAGGCATATCTGTACATGAGGTGGACGTGGCTTTAGGCCAACGAATGGAATGGTTGATGACAGTAAACGGGTAACGATGTCTTTGAGATGTGGGTAGGGGACCTACTATATCAACGTAAGTGTGAGCAAAATGACCCTGAGGTTAAGGAAGGGTGTCCACTCTTGAATCCGTGTGTCAATGTACTTTTTAAGTTTGGCATGAAGTACAGGTATGGAACCAATCTTTAGCATCCTTCGTAATGCCGTGCCAAATGAATTTCATCTTCAGTAGCTGTGCAGTAAATCTGTGTAAGGGATGTGAAAGGCCATAAATGAAATCAAACACCTGTTGGCGTATGGGAGTAGGTATCCATGGTTTTGGTCTACTAGTACTGATGCCACAGAGGAGGGTGGCATTGGAGTCATCGAGGATAACGTCTTCTTAACAGAGGGATGTGCAGAATGCCCTACATGCTTGGTACTTTGGATCTTTTCATTGGGCCTCTGCCAAGGCATTGTAATCCAAACCAAGGTGAATGACAGCCATTAGGTTCCTTGACAGGGCATTGGCAAGGGGATTCATTTTCCCAGGGACCTATTGAAGGATGCAATTCTGTTGAGCTGCAGCGGACAGATGTCAGCGTTGATGGGTGGACCAGGTGTCGGACTGTTGAGTTAAGGCGTTCACCAGAGGTATGTGGTCCGTGTGAATTATGAAGGCTGTAATTTCCAAGAAGTGGCGAAAGTGATCGACAGCAAACTGCACCACCTGCAATTCGAAGCCAAAGGTAGAGTATCCGGATTCCGCTGTCAACAGTTTTCTGTTGAAGAAGGCCAATGGCCAGGGCAAGCCGTTAACCTCATGTTCGAATACTGCACCAATAGCGACCCCTCTAGCATCGGTGGAAAGAAGGAGAGGGGCATGTGGCATCAGAAATGTGAGAGTAGCAGTGGTTGATAGGGCATTGTTTGCGCTGCAGAAGGCTGCTTCTTGAAGGGGACTCCACTTCAGGTGTTCTGGCTTGCACTTGAGGGAGGTGTAGAAGGGCTCAGGAGCGGCAGTGATGGCTGGCAGGAAATGGTGATAATAGTTGATCATGACCAAGAATTCTTGACATGCTTTGACGGTTGATAGCGTGGGGAAGTTCTGAACGGTTGCCACCTTCTCAGGGAGGGGATAGACTCCTTCAGGAAGGATGCGGTCCCCTAAGAACGATATTTTGTTACCACCAGAGGTACACTTTTCATACCTGATTACAAGGCCGTTCTGTTGTAGGCGGTCGTGTACGATGCTCAGGTGATGGAGGTGTTCCTCTTTTGAGGAAGAGAACACAAGTATGTCGTTCACTTAGCATACACAGAAGAGATGTCCCCTAAGATGCCATCCATGAGGCGTTGAAAAGTGGCCCCAGCATTACGAAGGCCAAACAAGGAGTAATTGAAGGTGTATGTACCAAAGAGGGTGGTGACGGCAGTCTTGGGGATGCCTTCTGGGTTCATGGGCAATTGATGATATCCTTTCAGGAGGTCAAGGGTGGAGAAAACCTTTGCTTTGTGCAAGTAGGATGTGACCTTGGCGATGTTTTGGTTGGGGTAATGATCCATTTCTGTCTGTGTGCTCAGACATTTGTATTCCTCCTACTAGGCACTGGGAGCCATCTTTCTTCAGGATGATGTGTAAGGGTGACGACCATGGGCTTGAGGCCTTTTGACAAATACCCATTTCTTCCATTTTGGAAAAGGTATGTTTAGTAGCTGTCAAATAATTCCGTGTCAGTTGCCTGAATCTGGCAAACACAGGGGTCCCATCGTCTTGATGTGGTGATAAATATTGTATTTGGCAGGAACTGGGGCCGTGTAGGCATTTGTGGGTACACTGATGAGGAGAGCGAGGTCGGAGGAACCGAGTTTAAGAGGTGTTGACTAGTGAGAGTCTGCGTTGGCTAACAGTCGTTGAGCACCATTAACCAGGAGTTGGAAAGGTGAGAGGAAATCCTCACCGAAGATTTGCAATGTGATGTCAGGAACAAGAAATATCCCACGATATTTGGCACTTCCAAACTATAATGTGAGGGTGTCGTACTCTTAGGTGGGGATCACAGATCCATTGGGAGCTTCCAGGCAGGTGTTGGCAGGCTTAGACAGACTACGATGTGTCCTGGAGAGTGACCTTGGTAAAAGAGAACGGCAAACACCCGTGTCTACCAAAAATTGAATGCCAGTACCTGCATCATGTAAAAAGAAAAGATTATTGTCAGGGGAGGCCACTGATACAAGCGATGGCCTACTTACAGGTTTTTTGGTCACTGACAACCATTTGCAAATTTCTTCACAGCAGTTCTGAATATGGAGTGGTAGTAGCATAACTGCGGCCGATGGGCGTCAGCAAGTGACTGTAGAGGTCATTTGTTGAGGTGTGAACGAGTGCTGGTATATATGGGTGGTGGGTGGCTGTGTCGCTGCTCTGGCACTTTACGGGGTGGGCGTCTGTATCCTACCGCACTCACGTTGGCTTCGGACGATGTTGAATAGTTGTCCTCTTCGTCAGGAGTGGAGACTTTTATGGTGATCATGAAGGCGGTTAAGTGGCTGTCTATAAGGGCGTTGACTTTGGTCATCAGGTCTTTCATGGGCAAATTATCGACATCACGTATCACAGCATGTACAAGTTGGGGTAGGCATCATACCCTAAGGGCATGAAATAGGTTCACCTTGAAAGGATAGCCAGCTGTGGCAGATTGCAGGCAAGGGATACTGGTCATTTCTCTGAGATTGGGCAAAGCCTTTTTGGCCCCCCAACAGTTGTTGAGAAAGTTGAAAAAGCTTGGCCATACGGGTGGCTTGCAATGGTGATTACTGCTCCACTACTCCATGAGGTATGTTTTGATGACGTCGTACACTATTTCCAGGAAAGTGCTTTGGTGCTTGAGCGAATCATGCCATTAATGCAAAACTGGATCTTGGTGCACTGAAACCAAGCAAATGCCTCCATACTGACAAAGGATGGTTGTTTTAGGGGTGTGGGAATGATAGAAGATTCAGGGTCGAAGGATAATATCATCAAACAGTAAGACATAGCAGTGAGGGAGAAGGCTGGGGGGGGTGTCCTCCGGCAGGCCCAATTGTGCGAGTGGGCTGTTAGGTTATATCAGAGATGCGAGAGGAATGCAACAAACTTTATTTCAACAGATAACGAGTTTATATACAATATGTACCGAGCAAGAATGTCACAAAAATTAAAACAGACTTATGCATGTAAAGGCAAGCTTAAACAGGGTCTGTTATCAGTGAGGATGAGAGCGAGATGTACAAAAAAAAAAGAAAAAAAAAAATAAAGTGGCCGTGTACAAGCATTTGTGAAGCATATGTGTTATCAGGTATAGTGGAGCAGATAACTAGCGATCTTTCATTTTTGAAAACGAGTAACAAAAATGGTACAACTACTTTGAAGATTGCTGTTTTGATAAAATAAGTTTGCCAAATAAAATGTCAATATTTCATTTTGCAATAAAACTGCAGCGTTGTCATATTTGATTGGTCTTAGTATCAAATCATAATTTTTTTACAGTGTAGGATATGAATTTTGAACTAAGCACTAGCTTTCTTGTTTCATAATACCAGTCCCAGACTAATAATAGGGGTAAAAAGTGCCTCTATAATAAGTTCATCAGTTTGATATATATAGAGGCAGTAGGGCTGTACTGGTTTGTCACATATTGTCTTGGATGGGTAAACAATCGTGCTTATGAAGTTTGTATCTTTCTGTAGCTGCACAGTGCTATGCTAGTCATGCTAAAGCAGTAGCATTTGCATCCTCCACAGCATTCTGACTTCCATCCACACTTGGTCAGCTGTAGGAAATTCTCTGCAATGGGTGGGAACTTAGTCCAAGTGATCTGCCACGGATTTCCTTTCTTGTTCCATCCCCAGTTGGATGTAGTTTGCATTTATGGTCATTGTGCTGCTGACTGACTTCAGATTCATCTCCATTGGACCTGGTAGGCAGCACGCTTCACTTGATGACTCAGCGGCATTTAATTTATACAAGACCATTTTTTACTTTTTAATTACTTTTCTTTCAAGAATACTGCTTGCCACCAGTATTTGTGAGTATCTTATCATTCAAAACGAAAGAGAAGACGCTTTGTTTTTTATCTTAATGTACTTTTATACATTTTACTTTTTACCTTGCTTCGAAATACATGTGAAACACTTTTTATGTTAAATCTCAATCAAACGATGCTTACAGAAAATCCGTTGGAGGCCACCTCTGTTATGTTGAAAATTTTGTATAGTATTGAAAAATAGTTCTGGACTACTCTACTACGCAGAAGACAAGTACCAGGCAAGGCCAAAACAAATTGTATTTAATTTCATCTCCCCAATAACTGTGTGTGTCTGAGATTTATATTACAAAATTGTGTTGATATAGTTAAAAATTATTCTGAAATGCTGTATATGGTTATTAAAACCATCGTAAGATCTGATAGAAATAAATAGTAATAAATAGTGTTAGCACAGATAATTAAAGAATAGATGTATTGCAGGTTATGTAGAAAATATCATAGCTTTTAAATACTAAGTCGTTTTTTCAGTATGTATAAACCACCTGCACTCTCTTACACCAAATAAATACTCAATATAAACAAATATACATGCATATGAGCAAATAGATTATGCAAAAACTTTAAAACTGCGTTAATATACTTTGATTGAAATCTAGTAGGCTGTAATATCAACATACTAATATCGAGTCGGCTATAATATATATCATAGGCTAGCAAAATGGAGAATAATAACCTATCAGATCAAATTAGAGATTAACCTTAATATACAACTATCGTACTTAAAAACAATAATCAAAGCATAATAACGCATCTATATGACGTGTTGCAGAACGAAACCCACACAGTTTATCCACATTGTGTGACATTCTCAAGATTTTAAGTTTGCACACTTTCATATTTCATTGTAGATCTACTGTAAGATTACTGATTGTTAAAATAGTGTACCCAACCCCTCAAAATGACGGCTAATTATGTAGTTAGATATGCACACACATACTTATGCTCACAGATATTCAACCCTTCCCATCAACCCCGTTTTTCATTTGGGAATAGGTTGGTCTTTTCTTAGCCTCATTATTGATTTTTTGAGTGATCGATTGACAAGAGTTGTCGTTGATGGACACCGTAGTGAGTGTAGGAAGGTAATATTTGGTGTTCCGCAGGGTAGTGTTCTCGGCCCATTAATTTTCATACTATATACACATGGTATGTGGTTTGGCCTAGAACAAATGTTCGTTGCATATGCAGGTGATTATACTCTCTTTGCTTCAGTTCGATCTCTTGTATGTAGGTCTGGGGTTACTGAATCTCTTACTAGAGAACTAGCTAAAATTACTACGTTGTTCAAATTATGGGGCATGAAGTTGAAACCTAACAAAACTCAAAGTATGATAGTAAGTTGATGACAGTGGCTCCTCAACATCCAGATCTCAGCATTTACAAAGTTGCTTTAACTCTATGCTACTCTTTAAAAAATCTAGGATTGTTTCTAGATGAACTTTCTTTTGAGAGACACATTCGGTCTGTGTCTTCTTCAATTGCATAAAAATATTGGCTTATTGAGGAATTCTTTTAAGATTTTCAGTGATCCTTTTATTTTGAAGATTTTTTTTTTTAATTCGGTCATTCTAGCTTGCTTCGAGTATTGTTCTCCTGTCTGGCCTTTAGCTGCGGAATCTCGGCTTAATTTGTTGGACAAGAACTTGCGGTCTATTGAATTTCCTATTACTGATCTGAATATCAATCTCTGCCACCATCGTTCAGTTAGTTCTTTGTGCGAACTTGGGGTTGAGGTTAGGATAAATTCGACCATCCTTTTGCTCGACCTTGACCTTGCCGAAATCTGTGTTTTGAATGCTAAAATAAAAAGAATAGTGAGGTTAAATCTTTTAAAATGTAGGCACATTCTTTAAGAATCATCCCGAGAAGAGGAGAACAAAACGAATAATAATTATTCTTCTACTTAAGTAATTTATATTTTTTCTTTTAAGAATGTTGAAAACAAAATCTTGGTTTTAATTAGGTGAAGTCTTGTGATGTATAATATAACTTAAGATATATAAGATTTTTTGTATTTGTAAAATCATACACAAAGTTCATTATCTTATTAAGAGTAACTTCGAGTTGTTATTATTTTATTGTTTCTTATTCTGGAAAAAATTTTATTAAATTTTTTTTTTCGTATCAAATCTTGCGTTGAAATCCAACATAGTTGTTTTCGGAAATCAGTAGTTGAATATCAAATGTATGAAAGCAGCAACCCAATTTCAAAGGAAACTAAAACCTCTTGATAGGATGACCTCAGATGACCCCTCATAGATCCTAGACCCCCTGACCATAAGAAAGAATTTAATTCTAATGACTTCTATTGAAGAGAAACCATAAATAGAATCCAATCGTCCAAAGGCCTTTTATAACGCTGTTTATTATTATTTCTTGTGCGTTGCAATGTTGCCGCCATAGGGCATTCGAATCCAATATGGCGGATTGTTTTATACATGTCCCTATTGTTACCAAGGAAGGCCTCTACTAAATGAAACGAGAGAGAGTAGAGAATCAAAAGTAAAAACAGTCTCGTTAACGTCAAGTGGAACAACGGTAACAAATTAACTAATAAGCAAAGAAACTACTCCAAGGCGATTACCTTAATGAAATTATTCCGGGGTCTATTTGAAACGTTAATAGCCAGGCTACCCAGTTGTAACCTATTAGCAGTAAAGTCATCATCATCCTGGATCAACTCGAATTCACCTAACATATTACAGGCGCTTCTCTCTCTCTCTCTCTCTCTCTCTCTCTCTCTCTCTCTCTCTCTCTCATGGGCTTCAAGGGGTTCTTAGAGCATTTCACATTGTCTCTCGCATGCGCGGATGGACGTACACATATTTATATATAAATTTATATATATATATATATATATATATATATATATATATATATATATATACATATATATATATATATATCGATAATATATGTATATGTATATGTATATGTATATATATATATATATATATATAGATAGATAGATAGATAGATAGATAATGTGGTCTTTTTATTACAATAAGATTATTTCCAGCGAAAGATTCAGCTAGTATGATCATTCACTTTCTTTTAATTTGCTTTTAAAAATATATAACCCATGGGTGTTGGTGTTGTTATGTGGGTAGTAAAAAATAATTTATGCATGCAATTGGTACCCAATTGATAGATTTTGTCCTAAGTTTCAACTATATTTGGCTTTTAAGTTAGTCTTTTCCCTTCAAATTATGCCGGTTTTTTGTTTGTGTTTTGAACCCGCAAAAGTATATGATCCAGGCATTTCTTGTTTTAATTGATGAAATTTGATGGATGGATTGATTTGCAGTTATCTTGATAGTTTATAAGTGGTTACTCTAATACTTGAAGTTTTATAAATAACCACTCAATATTAGCTTTACTATTATAGATTTTATATTTGATCACTGAATTTATAAAGTCCCTTAGGATAATCCATGTTCTTTTTCTCTCTTTGCTTTGGTTACAAATAAAATTCCAACGCTTGAACTAGGAACCTCTCCAGCACCACAAAACCCTCCACTTTAAAAGAATGAAAGAAAAACTAGATAAAAACACCAAACATTCTATAGAAATCATCAACGTGATTGACTTCGATGATGATTATAATCCTAACAATGGATCGGCCTTTCCTCTGATTTCACCACAAGAATTGCGGGAACGAGCGATCTCCTGCACAGGACGTTAAGAGGTGGGGATAGGGAAGGGGGGGGGGGGTGAATTGAGTTAAGAGGAAAGAAGAGTGAGAGGTGGGGAGGAGGATGTAGGCGAGTAGGGTGAGGCTTTTCTTGTCAGGCCCAAAAAGAATGGCAATCATATCTCGGTTATATTTGCTTATATATCAAAAGAAAACAAGGTAACGAAGTATATCTATATTATGTTTCTGACAACCGACTAGGCCCGATTGTTACTTGATTTCTTGATTGGCGGAGGTACTACATATTGCTTCCGGTTTAATAAGTAGCTCAACCTTTAGCTCTACCTGAATACGATAGATTTTAACATCTTCCATAAGCCTTAGAGCACGGGGCTTTACGTTTGATACACCGATGTAGTACAACACATATATGTGCATAGTTTACTATTTTTAAGTGTAATTTTTTAATTTATTCTGCGTCTTAGTTAATTGTTTACTTCTTTGAATTTGTGCATTTGGATCGTTATCAATTTATTATCTAACGACAGGACACCTTCAATCTGTGTATTTATACGGTTGTTGCAAAGTTCACCCCAGGCTGGACGATGGCTGATCTTAACGTGGAGTTTATTACCTGCAGACTGTTGGAAGAAAGGATGCACGCATCTTGCGGTTGTAGGGTAACTCTTCGGTAATGCCAAGGTCATAATATTATTCCAGTCTTAGCTTATGTGGTAAAGATATATGAAATGAAAGTCTGTATGAGTTTTATTTCCATGTATAAAAGAGGTTGAAACAGTGAAGCCGACGCGCTATTCAAGTTATAATTCACGTACGTAAGGTTTTAAGAAGGAATGTGAAATGGGAAGAAACATCTCTGTAAATAAATGAAAAATTGCCCTTTAATCTTTAAGATTCAACATTACTTACTTTCTCTGTATAAATTTCAGAACGTCAACATGATTCATTGCCCCTCGCTACACGCTGCTAACTTTATTGCAATTTCAATAAGCTTTAGAATTTTGAGAAACATATTTTTCAACTCAGAGTTCAACATCCACCTTTGACATGAAGCAGACTCTAGGGCATAAAACAGCACGATAGACAAGTAAAAGTCTAAAGGTGTCTAAACCCAGCACTTTGGAATGCCAGAGTTTAAAGAAACTACAGGTACATGCAGTGTCGGTAACTATTGTTATGTGGTCACCACCTTGTTTAATGCAAATGAATTAAGGAAAGCGATATGTCGTCATACGTATGTACTGAACACTCGTTTGTCATTGTTACTCTCGTTGAGATGGGATGCTTAGTTCATGAATATCATATTGTGTTGTACACTTATGCTGATATTCACGAGAGGGCAAATACACATTCTTGGAAAAATAATTCTCTCTCTCTCTCTCTCTCTCTCTCTCTCTCTCTCCTCTCTCTCTCTCTCTCTCTCTCTCTCTCTCTCTCTCTCTCTCTCTCTCTCTCTCTCCTATATAATAAAGAGGAAGTGACTGGCTATTTTATATATATATATATATATATATATATATATATATATATATATAATGTATATATGTATATATATACATATTTACATATACATATATATATATTATATATAATATATATATATATATATATATATATATATATATATATATATGCAGATATAAACACAATCTTCCACAAATTACCGAAACCACCGTTTACTAGTTAGGAGAGGAGGGGGTGGTTGTTGAATTTTCGTGTGCGTGAGTATACATATAAATGTAAACAATTAGCTGTCATTATTGACGGGTAGCGTTCACTACTGTATACATATACATATGTGTGCATATATGAAGATGAAAATCTATCAAAATAAAAGTTAACTCGATCATCTTAATGGCTTTTAAACATCCAAGCGGTAACAAAGACATCCCTAAATAAAGAATAGAAACCGAGTTCGATAAAATACTGTGAAAAGAGTCGACCAAGAGGCGCATGATGCTATCCCAAGTTTTTCTTTACACCCATTCATAAAAAAAAAAAAAAAACGAAACGCTAGTCCAAAAAATTCATTATGAAGACGAGATAAGTTAACAGACTCATAAAATTCCTTTCAGCGACAAGACGTACGCCTTCTCCCTCTGACGTATCATTTGTTCTTCCGAGGTTTGCAACTCAGTAGGGAACAATAGCTGAACAATAAATGGCAGCCCCCGAACAATGGTGCCGCGTTTCGAATTACCTGACTGTGTCTTCCTCACCTTTTTGGGAGCCCCCAACTTTGGCCTTTTACTTTCTGTTGTGTGCTTTTTTTTTTTCTTTTTTTTTATAATCATCCGTTTCTTCCGGACACAGGTTTTGTTTATCGTTTTCTATTTATGTAATTTTAAGGGCACTTGATATACGAAAATGTATATGTTAATGAGGGTTTGGGTTTATCGTTGTCTTTCAGCTTCTACTTGCAGATTTTCATCGTTTATATATCAAATATAATTCAAATAAATGACATAACGTTAAAGTTATTTGTGCTTAAGTGCCGAATCAATCGCACACAGACAAACACACACACACACACACACACACACACACACACACACATATATATATATATATATATATATATATATATATATATATATATATATATATATATATATATATATATATATATGAGTGGGGGATACCTGATCATGGTGAAAGGATTTGTGTAGTGCTATGATCAGCAAAGCTGTACTAGTCAGGGGCCACCCATAAAAGTTGTTTGCTCTCAGCAATCAGATTAGAGTCTCCCACCATCACTAATCTGCAGTGGCGAGTGCATTGATGAAAAATACCAAAATCCAGACTTGACTAAGGACATGTCTGAAGCCTTTGTCTTGCAGTGGACTAGAAATAGCTGCATTTGTTGTTGTTCTCATATATATTTTACTGCACGTGTTTCATACATGCTTGTACACTGTAACATTACAGTTTTTTTTATTATCTCTGTCTCCCCGGCACTGTTGATTAAAACCCACTTAAGATTGCTATAGCATTTTTTATAGTGTTGTAATTTTGTGTTATTCTTGATCTCAACTGTCCGTAAAAAGCTTGTTGTCTTACTGAATAAACTCTCCTTGCATTTACCTCGGCTCTCTTTTAGTACCTAACACCCACCTCGCACAACTGGTTAATGCTGAAGGACCAGCTCCCTCCCACCTTCCTACTCACTGCTTTGCCCTACTGCTGGTGATGCCCCCACCGACCCAGACTCTTCTATCTATGCTTCATCCATGAAACTACCACCCTTTACCTGTACAAAGGCATTTGTTTGGTCTCAGCGCTCCAGGGTTCAGTTTCGCATCAAGGTATGACTGGTTCAAGCACCAAATCAGACTGTCATTTTCCTGAAATTTCCGATTGGCATGGTAACCAAGGGGAAATCCCAATAGCGTATGATGCCCTCAAAACATACAGTTGCCCATTTAGCCAAGCTTTTCCAGCTTTCTCAATAAACATTGGGGGACCAAAAGACTTCGCACGCCCTCGAGGAAATGACCTGTATCACTTTCCGGCAATCTGATGCAGTTGGATCTCCTCGGAAGGGGAACCTTCTTCGTGCCCTTTGTGTAAAACGCCTACCAGAGCTTGTACACGCAGCCATCCCCGATTCGAATATTTTGCCTATAAAGGGCCTGATGACCAAAGTTGACGCCCTATGAACACCCAGTTCCTCACCTTCAAGACCTATATCAATACCTCCACTCCTGAAGACAACTATTCAACATCAACCGAAGCTAACTTGAATGCAGTAGGATAGACTCCGACCCAGTGATGAGCCGGAGCGACAACAAAGCCATCCACAACCCACGACCTCTACAGCCACTTACTGACGCCCACCGGCTGCAGTTATGCTGTGAAGAAATGTGCAAATGGTTGTCAGTGGGCAAAAAACTTGTAAGAATGGCCATCCCCAGTGGCAGTGGCCTCCATTATCCCTAGTCTTTTATTTTTACATTACGCAGGTACGGGCATATGATTTTTGGTAGACACTGATGCTTGCCATTCTATTTTACCAAAGCCACTCTCCAGGAATTGATGTAGTAACTCTAAGCCTGCTAACATCCACCTATTAGAAGCCAACAGATCTGTGATCCCCACCCATGGGTCCGAGACACTCACAATATCATTGGAAGTTTCTCGTTGCCAACGTCACATTGCCAATCATCGGTGTGGATTTTCCTCTCCCATTTCCACTTTTTGAAAAATGCTGCTCTTCAATGGTTAGTCAACGCAGACTCATACTTTTCTACACTTCTTCATCCAGCTCACTCCAACCTCGCTCTACAAATCAGCGCACCCCCTGAATGTGTACGCCCACCACTTCACGTTGTACTCTGAAGTCTTCCATCAAGAACTTCGCCAAATGCCCAGAGTTCCTGCCAAACACAGTATTTATCACCATATCAAGATGACAGGGTCCTTCTGTTTGCCAGACTCCGGTATCTGGCCCTGGATCATTTGGCAGCCGCTAAAGAACGTTCTTTGAAATGGTAGAAGTGGGCCTTTGCCGAAAGGCCTCAAGCCCATGATTGTCACCCCTACATACGGTCCTGAACAAGGATGGATCCTGCACCCTTGTGGAGATAACAAACGTCTGAACATGCAGACAGAACTGGATCACTACTTCTTTCCCAACATAGCCAACGTTAAGTTCTACTTGGACAGAGTGAAAGTGTTCTCCACTCTTGACCTCTTGAAGGGGTTTTATAAGGTGGCCATGAACCGAGAAGACACCACCAAGACGGCCATCACCACCCCCTTTGGGACTTACACAAGCAATTACTCATGTTTTGGCTTTCGTAATGTTGGGGCCAATTTTCAACGCCTCATGGATGGCATCTTAGGGGACCTCCCCTCTTGCGTATGTTGTGTGGGTGACATACTGTCTATATTTCCTCCAAAGAGGAACATCTCTGTCACCTAGGCATCGTTCTCAACTGCCTACAACAGAGCGGCCTTGTAGTCTGATATGACAAGTGTACCTTTGGTGGCACTTCCAGAATGCTAAAATTACTGCCAGATCTTTGCTCAGACAGCTTCTATAACGTTTACAGCACTTCCAGAAGGCTAAAATTACTGCCAGACCTTGGCTCAGACAGCATCACGAAGTATTGTTTTTAGGGCACCACATCACTCCTGAAGGCGTCCACCCCCTCCCTGAAAAGGTATCAGCTATTCAGAACTTCCTACGTCCTCGACCGTCAAAGCACGACAGGAATTATTGGGCATGGTAAGCTATTATCACTGGTTCTTGCCAACCATCGCCGCCACTCTTGCCCCCCTCAATGCCGCCCTGAAGGGGCAAGCCAAAAGA
>NC_090761.1:7010094-7012594 GCF_036898095.1 Palaemon carinicauda
ACGTACATAAATTAGTCCATCATAGTCGATAACGACATTCAATATTATTCAAACGCGGAAATAATTGATTTTTATGCATGTGCCTAAGATCATAAACTTATTCCAGTGTCAATGACTGAATTGCTGGCGCCCTGGAGGTGACGTCCGGAAAGTAAAAGACGGAAGTGTCCTGCAGGGTCTTGTCTCAATGCGTAACCCTAGGACAGTCTCCGTCCTCAAGGAAGCATATTAGTAGGTTCCGGCCTTATTCCCTTATTCAAGGTCTCATCATGTATGTTTTTGTCAGTTTGTTTCTTCTAGGAAAGTACATCCAGACATGGTTCCATGTAATTTATTCGTAACATAGCACCCACTGTATGCCTTTTAACCAAACTTCACAAGAACAATTATAATTCATAACATATAGGATTTGTTTTACAATTGATCTTACTGTGTGGTTATACTTTTCATATCATATATTTAGTGGTATTATATCCCCTTAAAAGAAAATTACGCAAAGGTCTCTCTCTCTCTCTCTCTCTCTCTCTCTCTCTCTCTCTCTCTCTCTCTCTCTCTCTCCTCTCTCTCTCTCTCTCTCTCTCTCTCTATATATATATATATATATATATTTATATATATATATATATATATATATATATATATATATATATATATATATATATATCAACAACAACTGCAGTCGTTTCTAGTCCACAACAGGACAAAGGCCTCAGTCATATCCTTTGTCATATCTGGGGTTTGGCTATTTTCATCATCACGCGAGCCACTGTGAATTGTAGATAGTGGGAGACTTTGGTCTGATCGCTCACATCAAACTAACATAGTATGGGAGGCCCATAGGGTTTGATTTTGGAGTGGCCTTCTGCTAGACGATTTGCTTGCCGTTGCTAAAGTCTTCTACCCTTACCAAGAGGAAAGTGGCCACTTAACAATTACAGTTTCCTAGTTAACCCTTTAAGCAAAGAATTGTTTGGTAATCACAGTGTTGTCAGTTGTATGAGGACAGAGGAGAATATGGAAAAAAGAGGCCAGACTATTTGGTGTATGTGTAGGCAAAGGAAAAAACGAGCCGTAACCAGAGGGAGGGATCCAATGTAGTACTGTTAGGCCAGTCCAAGGACCCAATAACTTTCTAGCGGTAGTATCTCAACAGGTGGCTGATGCCCTGGCTAACCTATATACTACTTATAATTACATTCATTATTTTTCCGAGGTCTACGTATCATGATGATCTCTCCATTGTTCAAAATAAATAATTTCTTCTGAGCTTTTCTTGTTCCCAATTTGTCCTCTGCTAAATCCTCTCTATCCATAGCTGCGTTTGCCTTTGCTCAATAGGCTTAAATGTTTTAGTCACCATTACTTTGATGGTTCTAAGATTGTGCACTAATCCGACAAGAATGTCTCGTCAGCTATTTATTTCCGTTTACGCGTCAGCCAATACTGCATTAATTGTCATTGTTTTCGTCATACGGTGCTGATATAAAATGCTGATTTTTTTCTGTGAACACCGAAATTTACAGGGGGAAAATATATGCATTTCCATTTGTTTAATTTCCAATTGCAATTATATCTATAGATGTTAGAGCTGTAAATTTGTAGGATTACCTAATCTTCAAAAATAGTTTGCAACTATGTAATTTTGATAAAAACAGAATTTATAATTCATAAATTGTTTTCTTATTTACTTACAAGTGTCATGCATTTTATCTACTGAACCACCATTTCCTCTTTTTTTTCTCTGCCATTGACCTCTTTAAGATATTTTTTATTCCATTCAGAGGAATCTTTTTATTTAGTTTACATCAAACTGTGAAACCAGTTTCATTGACAACGATGGAGAATTCTCGGAATACAGTCTTTTGTCTCCGAATTTTTGCCCATCGAGATTCACCTTAATGATTATCTAACTACTTGACGGTCGTTCAGCTTGTTAAATTGGCTAATGGGCTAATGATCCGATCAGTAGTTGCCATCCCAACCTCCGTAACTCCGTACTCTCTCCGAGTCACCCTCCCTTAACCTTTCGATGGTTAACATGGTAGAAAATGGAAATTGGGGGAGGGGGGGGGAGGGAGAGGTTAAATAAAAGAACTAACTTTATTTTCTTGTAAATATATTTTTGTAATAATGATTTACTTGAGAATAAAATTCAATTCGGTTTGGACCAAAAGTTTCATTAAATATAAAAATTTGTGTATTTATAATTCTACACCATATTTCATAATATAGATTATATTTAGTTATTCATACCGTAAAGTATTGCACGGATTCTTCGTTTTGAAACCCCTTCAAATCCGTAGTCCTCAAGACCGATTTTAAAGAGTACAGTTGGAAATCTTAGTACACCTCGCTCTGAGGAAATGCACATTGTCACACCTTTACTGCCCTGTGAGTAACCAAACAGATCTTAAGGAATTGTCGTTCAATAAGGGCATGATGACGCTCATATTGCCCTGAGAAGCCCTAGAGACTGGGCGCTGATCGTATGTATATATAT
>NC_090761.1:7017594-7030094 GCF_036898095.1 Palaemon carinicauda
AACACATGACGTAATATGTCATGTTGGATGAAGGAGCTAGCCGTGGGACTTGCTGTAGTCATTCAAATCATAAACAGGACGTACAATGCAAACCTCGACAATGTGACATTCTTCTTAAACGTCAACACATTGTCTCAGCGTGTGAAAGTTTGTGACGTCACCGGATGCAGGTGTCTTCCGAGTTTGTGACGAATCTAATATAAACTAAGCATACGATATCTGTGATATCGATAAGTTAGTCAGTTCATATCTATACTTCACCAGAATTGGTCATCTGACCAACCCAGCTTCCTCCAGTGATGGAGATGTTTAACTCTGTTGTTTTTATAGAATAAATACTTTAAAGCTAATAAGATGTATTCTGTTATCCAGTTACACACATCCGAAACAACACATACTCAATGTGTGCTTATAACAGTAGCACACCAATATATGGAGCACATGCTGTACATGGCTGTGTACCTAAAAATGACACATTTAAAATAGGGCGCCCTGCTTTAGAGAGACGAACTGTGGGTGGGTCATCTTGCAGGAGATATGCAAGGTTTAGGCTATCAGTTGAGATTCAATCTTCTTTGCCATGAATGTTAATCAAGAAAGCATTCAGTGTTGGACGAATTACTGGGAAGGGGCCTGTGTAAGGTGTCAGCAGTGCCTTGCAAGTGTCATTGCGCAGGAAGACGTGTGTTGCAGCATGTAAATCTTTCGGTATATATTGTTCCACTGGAGGCTTGTTAGTCTGGTGGCATGTAGTAAATATTCCCACAACGTGGTACAGTCACTGGAGATTGTTAGAGGAGGCTGCAGACAGAAAAACGTTCAGTTAAATGGCCAATGGGTCTCCATACACCATTTCAGCTAGCAAGGTATCCATGGCATTCTTTGGAGTGGTCCTTAATACCAGGCGTACCCAGGGAAGCTGGGCAAACCAGTCGGAGTCATTGCAGCGGGACATCAAAGATGCTTTTAAGGTGCGATGTAAATGTTCAACAATTCTGTTGGCTGGAGGGTTGTAGTTGGTTGTCCGATGTATGGCGATGCCCAGAAAATTTGCTAATAATGTCCGTAATTGATAGGTGAAAGTGGCTGTCCATAAGGGCGTTGACTTTGGTCATCAGGTCCTTCATGGGCAAGGTAACAACATCGGGGATGGCAGCATATACAGGTTCTGGTAGGTGTCGTACCCATAGAGCAGGAAATAGATCACTTCCCAGGGAGAGCCGTATCCAGCACGTTGCAAGCAAGAGATACAGGTGATATCCCTGAGGGTGAGCGAAGCCTTTTGGTCATCTAACGGCTGTTGAGAGTCAAAAAGCTTGGCAATTCAGGCTGCTGATGATAGTGACTACTGCCTCAAGAAGTATTTTTTGAGGGCATCGTACTTTGTTGGGGCATCCCCTTAGTTGCAAAGCCAATAGGAGATTTCTGGGGAAAATGTCCACGGGAATCACTGCCAGGTCATAGTCTGCTTTGCTGCTTGAGTGAGTCAAGCCCTTGATGCAAAACTGAACTTCGGTAAGCTGAAACCAAGCAAATGCTTCTCCACTGGCAAAGGGCGGCAGTTTCAATCAGGCAGCGTGTGTCGAACAGTTAGGTTCAGTGGGCGGCATTGTAAAACTGGTAAAGGGAATGGGTGGGTGAAAAAGGTGGCTTGGAGTAGTCACTTCGGTGGTCACCAATGTGTCAATGTAACTGTTAGGTTCTAATAGAGAGTCAAGGTGAATGCAATTAATGTTTATTCAACAGGTAATGAGCTTATTTACAAGCAGTTGCGAGCAAGACTGTCACAAAAATTCAAACAAACTAAAACATTCAATTGCAAGCTTAAACAGGGTGCTCTATTATCAGTGTGGGAGAGAGCAAGAGATAAAAAAAGCAATAGCATTACATTATATAAGTGTGAATGAAACACGTATGATGCCCCTTCATCAATGTCCTAGTTAAACATTAAGATGACTAGTTCAAGACTACAGTGTACACAAAATCAACCGATGGAGGAAGATGCTTAAACGTAACAGGTGAATGATTCAAAGCATAAAAAAAGTCAGTAGTAAAGTGCATACGACAAGGGAGCCTTTACACATAACATAGGATGGAGAAATGTACATGCCAAACTAATACAAATTCGAAAACTGCTAAGCAATAAAGGATATTCAGACACTATAATATAAGAGGCTATTAAAAATCGACAAAACTCAACGGCCCACAATATTGGAAACTAATAAAAAGAACCGAATCATCTACCTTTACCTTAATTTTGGATCAACTTTTAAAGACAAAAGTCTCCTTACCAGGAAACATCACTCGAGGTGTTAGCCAGAAACTCTTTTAAAAGAACAAATCCCAAAGTTGTTACCTGTCCAGTTCTTTGCTATTAATGTGATTTGGAACTTTCGGTTATCAGCCTTGTGCCCTTCCCTTAACTGAAATCACTTTAGTCAACCAAGAACTAGGTGCCTATGCACAACAAAATTAAAGGAACATGTCTATATTTCATCGACATCACTCGAGATTCAAATCTAGGTCCTTTTCAGAGCATGCTTCAATCCAGGCATTTAAGCTACTCATCCTTTAACTCTGGCATCCATGCCAAATATCCTTCGTCAGGTATTTAAACCAAGCATCTTTCAAGTCAGGCCTTCAAGCCAAGCATCCTTCAAGTTAGCCATTTAAGCCAAGCATCCTTCAAACCAGGCATCTTAGCCAAGCATCTTTCAAGTGAGGTATTCAAGCCAATCATCCTAAAATCCAGGTATTTAAGCCAAGCATTCTTCAAGCCAGGCATTTAAGCCAAGCGTCCTTCAAGCTGGGTATTTAATTCAAGAATTCTTCTGGAATTCAAGCCAAACATCTTTCAAGTCAGCCCTTCATAGCAATTAATATTTAAGCTTGATATTTAAGGTGTACATTTAAGCCAAACTTCCTTCAAGCCAGGCATTTAGTTTAAAAAATTTTATGGCATTCAAGCCAAAAATCCCTCAAGCTGGACATTTTAACCTAGCATCTTTGTAGTCAGTTATTCAAGACAGGCATCCTTCAAGCAAGACCTTAAAACAAGGATCCTTCAAGATGGGCCTTTTTTCTTGCTTTCCCTTTGCCAACCCACTGGAGACGCAATTAGGCAAAACTTCCAGCAGCAAACATACGAAACCTTCCAGCAACACTTATAGGATATATGGTTGAAATGCAGTGTCTTTTATTTTAATTACAATATGTTTTGGGGATTACTGTTTTGAGATGGTCTTGACGTAGATACCTTTGTGGGAGGAAGCTGCATAGAAGTTACTCAGAGTGGCTAGCATAGTCTTGGTCACTTCTGCCTCTGGGGAAAGCATCTGCAGAGAACTGAATAGATCTCTATCTGTCTTCATGTAGACCTGCAGAGAGGTTGCTTTGCCTATACGAGAGAATCATCCTGTGTTTTCAGCGCCAGTGAATGCATGAAAGGCTTGTAAAGCAGTTACTCTTTTTCCCCTATGTCTTTCCAAATTGGCTGTATCATAATAATCAAAGAGTCCAAGGAAATAGATGTGTTCTTCAGCTTAAGGACATATCTTTATGACTATCGCTAGGACATCTTCATCTGTAGAGAATCAACCATCTGTGCATACGATGGGTTTCACTGTTATGCCAGGACAGCCTTGTTGGTCAATAGTCTCTATGCTTGCTCATAACTGCTGTCATGGAGTAGCAAGTTTTCTTTTCCCCTGGTATGCCTTGAAGAAGCGATGACAAGTTTGTGTAGTGTGCAGTTGTACTCTGGAGTCTTTGCTGTAAGATAGTTGGTCAGGTCAGCTTTCTCCTTATGTGAAAGGAATGTACATTCCAGTATATGTTATAAATGAGTAGGGTTTCATCATCATATGTGAGGAACATCAGCCTGTCATTACACCATTCGCTGAGATCTTTAACTCACTATGATCTCGGGTTTGTTGACTATCTTTTGCAGAAGAACCATCCCATCTTGCAACTCTGAGCATCTGTTGTAGTTTCCATTCTATCATCTGGGTGGTGATCTTCCTGTTGAACTTTAGTTGTTATTAGATTGTTGAAGAGGTGGATCAACTTCAATTTGTCCAGGCCTGGCAGGTTTTACTATCTACTGCAGACCCATCGTTATTACCTTCTATTCAAATGTGTAGCTCTCAATGTCGTGGTAGAAATGTGTATTACAGGTTAGGTATGGCCTGTAGCAGTTGGACCACATTCTTATAAGGAGCCATGTCAAATGAAATGACCTTGGGGTTACCCTCACAAACAACTATTTTTCTTAGTTGACTTTCTTGCGTGAACACAGTCAACAGGGTTGACCACTTGTGTGCCACATCTTGGGGTAATGATAGGGCTCCAACTTGGGTTAATAGCTTACTTTCAGAAAACAGTGAGTTAGATGTTTTCCCCCCCCCCCCTTTCCATTCTGGATAAAACAGTAGCAACAATTCATCCAAGTTATGACGTTTGGTAGAATCCTGAGATTCTCTTACTAGGGACAAAGTGGCTTCTTCTCTTGGCAAGCTGTGGTTTTTGCTTATCTTAGTGCAGCGTACCTACATGGTATGGTGTCGGGGCCTTAACTTTTTTCAAGGGTGGTGCAATTGATTTTCCAGGAACCTTTGCCTTCTAGTATACAGCAATAAATCTTACATGGGTGGTTTATTTCCAATTAGTAGTTCCTTTTGAAAAGTCTGTGTTATCTATTGCAAAATACACAACGGTACCCTTCTTCATGAATGGTGGTACATATAGACCTTGGAAAGCTCGGTATTATTTACAACATCATTGGCCAAAGTGGTTTCAATTTTCATATTACGGCCATACAGAACAGTAATCATGTAGACTGAGAAGACCCGTCTGTATTTTGTTGCATGTGCCGCTATGAATAGGCATAACTAGTCCCAGGACCTGTTGGTTTTTTTGTGCATGGGCTGGCCTGAATGCTTCTGATTCTCTTCTTGGCTTGTAATTGACCTGTCAGTTGAATTTTAATCCATACGACTATATGATGTTCTAGCTCGCTGTAAGTGCTATTCTGTCAACATTTTGGTCCTCTTTTGAATTCTCATACTGTTAGAAAGTCATATCATAATCCAGCAAATCGGGGATATACAATTCAGCTGGAATGTCATAGATGTTACTGGTGATCTCTATGGTCTTTGTTTGTTACTCTGTAGATAGTCTGTATGCTGCCCTCTACAACATCATGTCTATGCATCGCAGAATAAACCATGCTTTCATTGCATGCCTCTAGGGAATAAAGAACAGCTGACTTCCTTCGATTATTTTTAAGACAGAACTTCAGGTGTGGAAAGGCACTGAGGATCTTTTCTTTCAGCCTCTTGGTTGTGGGTTTGGAAATCAAAGAAATTAATCCACTCGTGCATATTTGCACGCTGTAGCAATGGCACTTTGTGACCTGCTCTGCTTCCCCTGGTGCTGGTTTCTCACTTTTTATGGAAAACTTGCTTTGTCCAGCAAGTTTTGAGAAACATCTTTGCATCCCATGGTGCAATGCATGCATTCAGTCTTGTTTCAGTGTGTCATTATTAGATCTTTCATCAGCCTCTTTAAAAGATTTCAGTGTTAACTGATCTCTCGTGATTGAGCTGTTCATTATCATCTTTCTGCTAGAAAAAACTTTGTTCCTTATCTAGTGGACATGTTCGGGACCTCGTGAATGGTGTTGAAGAGCCAGAAATTTCTTCCTCTTTTCTGTCCAGGTTTTTTGGCAGTATGCCTGACAGTAACCAATGGATGTGCATGGCAGTCCTGGGCCCGTTTGAGTTGGTCTTTGCTAGTTGCATTTCCTTAGCAACTATGATAATAGACTACATGATTTAAAGTGCATGTTTTTTGCTCAGCTTTGCCCTCGTAGTTGGACCTCAATTAAGGTAGTAGTCTATCCGGAGATGTTGGACTAACTTTCCTTTTTCAGCGTCAGACTGACACAGATATGCAGCTTTCAGTTGATAGACTCCTGACCTTGACAACTTGATTGCCACTCATGTTTAGTGCTTGGTATAAAAGAAAACGCTATCATAATACAACCATCACCAACTTACATGTAAAGTACAGTAAACTATTCAAAATATATAATATAGACTTAATAAGATAGTCAGACCACTAGATAATCATGTCTTTGTGGTTGATGCTCAGTATGGCCGAAGGAACAATTTGTCCTATGAAATTATAAGTATATACAAGGAGTGCCAGAAAAAAGTCTTAACACATCTGCAACTATGAGTATTGGCTTCCTTGGCCTTGAAAATGGTATTTTAGCTGTGAAAATACAAGCTCATATATTGGCGAATACATTTTTTACAGCAGGCATTTTGAAAAACCTAAGAAGAAAGCCATTACGACTTGGGGCAAACGGAAATGTTTTTTCTGACTGCTTATACAATAAGGACTCCAAAAATGAATAGTTATTATATTCTTCACGAAAATTCAACAAAAGTTGATAGTATTTTTTTTTCTAGTGAGGAGAGTATCTTAACCCTTTAAACAAAGATATATTTTAGTGGAAAATATAATTGATATATAACACTTGGATCCAGCCTTGGAATACACAGTCCTACCGTATAAGACTATGGAATGATATTTCTTTTTATTGGCTACCATGAACATCCCAATGCACATCCATTACGTATACCAGTACCTTATTCCAGTTCTTCCGCCTACGAGTTTTGGAAACCTCCTATCACTCTATGTTGGAGCCATCAGACTGGTCGTTTTTATGTGATTTACATTGAGATGGGACATATCACAGCTATGTATACTGGGATCAAAGGGTTCCAATAAGATATGTGACTGATGCGAGTCAACAGCGTTAGTGAGAGTCAGTTTTTTTTTTAACAAACTGATCGTTTATAAATTATTTTAGATAAAGAATGACTTCAAGTAAAACCAATGCACTCGAAATGCATCCTCTATCCCCTGATGTAGGAAGTATATGTAGATTTTGAGTCAGCGACACAGCTTCATGCACTTTTAAATGTGATTTGACAATAGCATGTCTTTTTTTTAATTCAGTAATTAACCATGATTTTCTAGTTTATTTGTTGTAATTAAAACAAAAGTTCTTTGACATCATTTGTCATTCACCACAATTTTGGTGTATCAATTACCCATAATTTTCCATATAATACAGGTAACCTAACTTGAAGAGCGATTGCCACTAAACCTCAATGAGCGACAAGTAGAAGTACGAGTGACACTAAGTCTACTGTGACGAGCTGAGAGAAGGTTGTGACTCAAGGACAGGATGAAAGCAACTGAGTAACTTTATTACAGAAAACTCTCCTTTATATACAAAAACTCAATACAACAGGAAATTTCCTGTTCAAACCGACACCGCATCGGTTAACAGTTAACGGTGAGAAAAACATACATGTTATTTCAGGTTCTTTTTAGTGCGAGGGGAGAGCGAAGATACAAGCATAATATATACACAAAATGAAATATCATTACTATGTACGAACGTGTGACACACGGTTGGTACATGGCTCCCCCCCGTAAAAATGACATACTGTACATGTTAAATAGGGTGCCCTGAACTTATAGAGAGGCGAACTGTAGGCGGGTCATCTGGCTGGAGATAAGCAGGTTTTAGACGATCAGTGGAGACCAAGTCTTCTTTGCCAAGAATGTTTAGTAGGAATGCTTTCGGACTGCGTCGGATCACAAGGAAAGGGCCCGTGTGGCTTGCTAGTTTCGTTGCGCAGGAAGACGTGCATTGCAGAGTGCAAGTCTGTCGGTATGTGATGCTTCGCTGGGGGCTTGTAAGTCTGGCAGCTTGGACTAAATTTTCCCACGACGTGACGTATGCGCTGGAGATCGTCGGAGGAGGTTGTAGAAGGAAAAAATTCAGCAGGGACGACCAACGGGTCGCCATTCACCATTTCAGCTGCCGAGACGTCGATGGCGTCTTTAGGAGTGGTCCTTAGTCCCAGGAGCACCCAGGGAAGCTGAGTAAACCAGTTGGAATCCTTGCAGCAGGCATCAAAGCTGCTCTTAGGGTGCGATGAAAACGTTCAACCATTCCATTGGCAGCAAGGTTGTAGGCAGTTGTCTGATGTAGGGTGATGCGCAGGAGATTCGCTAGTAATGTCCACAATTGAGAGGTGAAAGTGGTACCCGTGTTAGAAGTAATATGCTCAGAGATACCAAATCTTGCAATCCATCCTGAGAGTAGCGCAGATGTACATGAGGCGGACGTTGCAGTTTCCATGGGAATAGCTTCAGGCCAATGAGTGGAGCGGTCGATGATGGTAAACAGGTAACGATGTCCTTGTGATGTGGGTAGGGGGCCTACAACGTTGACGTGGATGTGTGCGAAACGATGCTGAGGTTGACGAAAGGTGCCCACTCCTGAATCCGTGTGTCGATGTACTTTGGAAGTTTGGCAAGAAGTACAGGCGTGGACCCAATCCTTAGCATCCTTAGAAATGCCGTGCCAAATGAACTTCGTCTTCAGCAGCTGTGCAGTACAACGGCACAAGGGATGTGAAAGGCCATGAATGAAATCAAACACCTGTCGGCGCATGGAAGCAGGAATCCAAGGTCGGGGTCTACTAATACTGACGTCATAGAGCAGGGTGGTGTTGGAGTCTTCGAGGGGGAAGTCTTCCCAACGGAGAGATGTGCAGGATGTCCTACATGCTTGATATTCTGGATCCTGTCGTTGAGCTTCAGCCAAGGCGTTGTAATCCAATCCCAATTGAATGGCAGCCAACGTGTTTCTTGACAGGGCATCGGCCTTGGGATTAATTTTCCCAGGGACGTATTGAATGGTGCAATTGTATTCAGCCACGGTTGAGAGATGTCGGCGTTGACGGGCAGACCAGGCGTCAGACTGTCGAGTGAAGATGTGCACCAGAGGCAATTGGTCTATGCGAATGACGAAGGGCGTACCTTCTAAGAAATGGTGAAAGTGACGGACAGCCAAGTGCACCACCAGCAATTCGCGATGGAAGGTAGAATATCCTGATTCTGCCTTGGACAGTTTTCTGCTGAAGAAGGCCAATGGGTGGAGCGAACTGTTGACCACCTGCTCAAGTACTGCACAATAGCGACATCGCTGGCATCGGTGGAGAGAAGGAAAGGGGCATGTGGGATAGGAAAAGTGAGAGCCGCAGCGGTTAATAGGGTCGTCTTTGCATTGCAGAAGGCTGCTTCTTGAAGGGGACCCCACTTCAGGTCCTTTGGCTTGCCCTTAAGGGAGGCGTAGAGGGGAGCAAGAGTGGCGGCAATGGCTGGCAGAAAACGGTGATAATAGTTGATCATGCCCAAGAATTCTTGCCGAGCTTTGACGGTCGAGGACGCGGGGAAGTCCTGGACGGCTGCCACCTTCTCAGGGAGGGAATGGACTCCTTCAGGAGTGATGCAGTGCCCTAAGAACGACACTTTGTTGGCGCCAAAGGTACACTTGTCGTACCGGACTACAAGGCCGTTTTGTTGCAGGCGGTCGAGCACGATGCGCATGTGACAGAGGTGTTCCTCTTTTGAGGAGGAGAACACAAGTATGTCGTCCACATAACATACACAGAAGGGGAGGTCCCCTAAGATGCCATCCATGAGACGTTGAAACGTGGCCCTAGCATTACGAAGGCCAAAACAGGAGTAATTGAAGGTGTATGTACCAAACGGAGTGGGAATGGCGGTCTTGGGGATGTCTTCTGGGTTCATAGCACCTGATAATACCTCTCCAGGAGGTCGAGCGCAGGGAAAACCTTCGCTTTGTGCAGGTAGGAGGTCACGTCGGCGATGTTTGGGAGGGGTTCGTGATCTCGTTCTGTTTGCATGTTCAGGCACCTGTAATCCCCGCACGGACGAAGGGAGCCGTCTTTCTTCAGAACGATGTGTAAGGGTGACGACGATGGGCTGGAGGCCTTTTGGCAAAGGCCCATTTCCTCAATTTCGGCGAACATCTGTTTGGCGGCTGCCAATTGTTCCGGTGCCAGACGTCTGAATTTTGCGATGACTGGGGGTCCCGTTGTCTTAATATGGTGATAAATACCGGGTTTGGCAGGAGCCGTGGGCGTTTGGCGAAGTTCTCGACGGAAAACTTCCGGGTACGACGTGAGGAGGTGGGTGTAGGCATCCGTGGGTGCGCTGATGTGGAGAGCGAGGTTGGAGGGGGTGGTTGAAGAGGTGTCTGCAAGTACGAGTCTGCGTTGACCAATCGTCGGTGGGCGACATCGACCAGGAGGTGGAAATGAGAGAGGAAATCTGCACCAAGGATTGGCAATGTGACGTCAGCAATGAGAAACTTCCAATTAAATTTACCGTTTCCAAACGATAATGTGCGGTTCTCGTAACTATAGGTGGGTATTGCAGATCCGTTGGCAGCTACCAAGCGGACATCGGCAGATGTAGACAGACTACGTTGTGTTCTGAAGAGTTCCCTTGGGAAAAGAGAACGACAAGCACCCGTGTCTACCAAAAATCGCACGCCTGTTCCTGCATCATGTAAAAAGAAAAGATTAGAAACACGGCAGGCCACCGCCACGAACGATATCCTACTTTCACGTTTTTTGGCCACTGACACATTTCTTTGCGGTTGCCCCGAATCTGTAGTGGTAATAGCAAAACTACGGCGGATGGGAGGTAGTAAATGGTTGTAGAAGTCGTTGGTTGGGGCGCGAGCGAGTGGTGAGTGGTGGGTGGCTTTGTCACCGCTTCGGCACGTCAGGGGGTAGGCGTGTATGTCCTACAGCATTCACGTCAGCTTCGGTTGACGTTGAATAGGCGTCCTCTTCTTCGTCAGGAGTGGAGGCGTTGATGGAGGTCTTGAAGTGGCTGTCCATAAGGGCGTCGGCTTTGGTCATGAAGTCCTTTGTGGGTAAACTATCAACATCGGGTATAGCAGCGCGTACAGGTTCAGGTGAACGGCGTATCCATAGGGCACGAAGTAGGTTCACCTCACGAGGAGAGCCGTCTGTGGCAGGTTGCAGGGGAGCGATACTGGTCATTTCCCTGGGGGCGAGTGAAGCCCTTTGGTCCCCCAAACGGTTGTTGAGAGAGCTGAAAAAGCTTTGCTATATGGGCGGCTGGCGACGGCGAATACTGCTGCAGAAGGTATATTTTGAGGGCGTCATACGCTATTGGGGTGTCTCATTGTTCACAAAGCCAGTTGGACATTTCCGGGAAGGTGTCCTCGGGTATCACCGCGAGAACATAATCTGCTTTGGTGGTTGAGCGAGTCACGCCCTTGATGCAAAACTGGACTTCTACGCGCTGAAACCAAGCAAATGCCTCTCCGCTGGCGAACGACGAAAGTTTCAATGGGGCAGCCGCAGCGCCAACTTCCGTAGAGTCCGCCATAGTACCAACGACGGAGGGGCGAGTGGAGGGGGGGGGGCGGGTGGAAGGCGGGAGGAGCGAGTCGACTTCCGGGGTCACCAATGTGACGAGCTGAGAGAAGGTTGTGACTCAAAGACAGGATGAAAGCAACTGAGTAACTTTATCACAGAACAATCTCCTATATATACAAAAACTCAATGCAACAGGAAATTTCCTGTTCAAACTGACACCGCATCGGTTAACAGTTAACGGTGAGAAAAACATACATGTTATTTCAGGTTCTTTTTAGTGCGTGGTGAGAGCGAAGATACAAGCATAATATATACACAAAATGAAATGTTGTTACTATGTACGAATGTGTGACACACGGTTGGTACACCACAGTGTACCCCAACCCCAAGGTTGCGACCCAAATTAGGGTGGTGAAGGTAATTTTAAGGGTCGCCAGAGGGTCTCACAGAAATATATCTTGATAATTTACAGCTGTTCACGCGTTTTTATTATAATAACTGATTAACTTTAGTAGGACAAGGTAAAGACTACTGGACACAGCAACAAAAGAGGAACGGTCATGAAACCCTTATACTCGTTCAATTCCGCCGTAGTACGAGTATCTTACGAGTATCTTTCAGATTTGAGAACCTCCTGCACATAATGAAGTAGTTCCGAGGTTGCCACTGAGAAAACTTTTGGAGTTTTTGTAATTTCTTGTAATTTTCCCTCTAATCTGGTCAGTGCAAATTCCCAATGTATATTATGGGGTTCCTATACCCGCTACTTTATTATGTAATTCATTGAATGAATTTTGTGACAACGTTAAATTTAAGAGTAGAGTATTAAAATGTTATTGCTAACCACAAAAGGAAAACTTACTTCATGTGTAAAAGGATATGCATATAAAGTTTTCATTTTTTTAACTTTTTTTCTATTTCGTGTATAGAAATTCATTGTGCTGGTAAATAAAGCTGAAATATAACGAAAGCTGAAAATGATTTTGCATGTGTGTATAACTGTAACATGAAATGGTTGGATTTCTTATTAAAATTAGGGTCGCTAATCCAGGTTGAGAAACACTGAACTATGAAGTAACCATAAAGAAACAATTCAGAGAAAATAAATGATTCTTACACTAAGTTAACTATTGTTATTTATTTGATAAAGACAGCATTACCAAACTAAGGTTTTATATCTTGTTATCC
>NC_090761.1:7054723-7064723 GCF_036898095.1 Palaemon carinicauda
TATATATATATATATATGTGTGTGTGTGTGTGTGTGTGTGTGTGTGTGTTTGTGTGAGTGTGTGCATTAAGCCAATTCCCCTAACAGTGGGTGGCTCTTGAGAACAATACAAGTTTCAGATACGTTCATCCATCAAGTGTAGAATCGTGGTTGAACCCCTTTGTAAGGTAAAACTTCTATACAGTAATGCTTAAATTCGTGCTATTTCAGGATTTCATCTGTCCAGCCCTTTCAATGGTTCCCGGTCTTCCTACCCACCGTCACTTCCGAATTATTCACTATTTTCGCTAGCTTACCTTCACCCATTGTTTCCACATGACTGAACCACCTCAAAGTATTATGATCACTCCTTTCACTAAGCTATCCATTTTTACCATCCTTTCGTGTATCTGGACATTGTTTGCTGTATCATTTATACAACATGTATAATATAAGCAATTCATCTCAACATTTATTCATTCATTCGCATTCATCATCTATACATCATTTCAATAAAGGAGAGTTAAACCAATGATCTCTTTATTCAAGCCCACTCGACTTCAAAGGATAACTCTCAAATCTTACTAATTTTTTTTTGGCCATAATCTGCTTCATTTTATTGCTTTTCCTTTTCTGTGACTTAATTCTTATTTTATGTTGACATAATTTGTCATGTTTACTTCCAAGATACTAATGGGAATTGTTCATTTCCATTCTTCAACTATCCATACTAACATTTATTATCATTTTTTTCTTGTTTTTATTCACTCCCACTGCCTTATTCCTGTTTTCCTTCTCACAGATCCTTTCAAAATCTTTTACCATGCACTGCAGTTATACGTCTTTACCACCAATCGGCCCAATATCATTTGCAAGATACAATAACTCCACGTCCCATTCAAAACTAATTTTCATATTCCACAAATCTCTGCTTACATATGATGTCCTCTCTCTTACAATGTCCTTTCTCTGACCTCTTCGTTACTTCATCCATAAGGATCTTGAGCAGTCACACATGCATGATGAAATATTGCCATTGTTTATAGCGACCTTTCAACCATACCATACATTCTTAATACCCTACACTTTAGCCTTATCAATTCTATCATGAGTTTTTACGGGTCTAATTGAACAAAATATGAATTTTTCCCTTACTTTTAGACTTCTCACATAACAGCCTCATAGAAAACAGTTAATCCAGACACTTCTTTTTCTTGACTAAAGCAACAAAGTTCTTTCCTTAAAAATCCATCTGTCTTTATCAAAATACTACTATACTCCCTCCCTGATGTTTGAAGTGAAGATATACCCCTCTTTTTTTTTTTTATACAACAGAACCATAATTGCTTTCTGCCATTCGTTTGGAATCCTTCTTTCAGTCTATCATTCCTTACAACCCCCGGTAAGCCACTTTATCTCATGATCACCAACATACTGCATCATCTCACATATAATTCCATCAATTGATGACGTCTGACATTTTCTTGAGCTCTTACTTGCATTACTAATACCTCTTAACAGTCATTTTCCGCACGTATTCTCCTCTATACAGTAAGCTATTCCTAGTCTTGCTTCACTCAGGTCTACCGCTCTTCTATAGTTAACATTTATCTAGTTTTTCAATTATTCCACCATTCCGTAAGTGCCTTTGCTATATACAGCAGTTCTCTACTTACAACTCTTATTCCGAGATATATGTCATCATTAATATTTCTCTCTTCATTTAATTTCTCTTAATATATATAGGCCTATAAACACGCGCGCGCGCACACACATACACACACACACACACACATATATATATATATATATATATATATATATATATATTTATAAATTATATATATATATATGCACATATATATATATATATTATATATAATATATATATATATATATATATATATATATATATATATATACACACTGCATATGGTTTTATATGTATATATACATATCGTCTCTCTCTCTCTCTCTCTCTCTCTCTCTCTCTCTCTCTCTATATATATATATATATATATATATTATATATATATATATATATATATATATATATATATATATTATATTATATATATATATATATATATATATATATATATATATATATATATAAGAAACGAAAGCATATTCCCTTCGTCTATTTATCCGCAGAAGGTATAAGGAAAGATATGAAGCTATATCGCCTCAGTCGTAAACTTTTAAAGAAAACTGTTAATGCGAATTGTTCGAAAGTAGTTGTGATGCTAAGAGATTTGGAGTATTGTAATCTACAACCGTCAAGAAGAAAAGATTGAAATTAAGCAAATAGAAGCAGACCAAAAACCCACCAAAAGAAGGACGGTGGACACCGTGGCTCCCCTTGGAATTATGACAGAAATTTCACGGTCAATTTCCTTTAAGAGGTTTATTTCCCGCTTTGCACATGGCGGCCATGGCTACTCCTGGAACGCAAAGCCCCCTCCCAGCCCTCTGGTGGTGATAAACGTAATTACTGTTTTAATCTTCCGGCTAGTCTCGAATGGCTTTAGTTACTAGATGCTTTTGGAAGATAAAAATGCCTCTATTCGTGTTCTGATCAACCTTTTATGGGTCATAACAAGTCCAATAGCTTAGATGATGGAGGCGATGGACATTAAAAAGCGCAGTAATTTCTCTTTGGCAGTTTTAAGCTTTCAAATAACATCAAATATTTTGCTAATTGTATGAAAAAGATGAAAAAGGACAGGATACCAGCGGCATTAGTTGAGTAATTGTACACGATCAAATACAATGAAATGAAATATGATTAAATGTCAAGGTTGCGATATACATTGTAATTAAATCTTAAAATAGAAAACTTTCGAACTAAATTAAGGCTTTTTATTTCGGTTCTTCGGAATATAGTCACTTTTATCTTGCACAAGAAATATGATCAAAATTGAAAGTTGTGAGCACATAACTATTTTCGCTAGAATAAAAGCAAATAAGCAGCTGTACAACATCGGTTCAACCAATTTGTTTGGTAAAATTCATTTTACATCCATCAAAGGGACTTTCGAGATATCGTGTGAACTAATTGACGAACAAACAAACATACGAAGGTGAATGTATGAAATATTTTGATGTTATTGTTGTTTGTAAAATATTTTAAATTTCTTGTTCATTCTTTCTCTTGCAGTTTATTTATCCTTATTTCCTTTTCTCACTGGGCTATTTTACTTGTTGGAGCCATTGGGCTTATAGTATCATGCTTTTCCACCTAGATAGCTCAGCAAATGATAATGATACGTCCATCTTGATCAGCGTAGAAAATATAATCGTGTATAAACATGGTTGACATGTGAGGCTTATTGCAAGTTTACAGGGATCTCTGGACACTTGAACAACTTCTTTAAAACTTATTTATCCGAAGGAAAGGACCAGTCATTATTAAACAACCAAATATTGGAGGTCTTTTTCAGTTATTGCCCTCCTGGGATTCTATGTCGCATTACATTAAAAACCGGATTAAGATTGTAAAATTACTAGTATATATTTAGATAATTATTTTAAGAAAACAATTAATTTAATGGATATCCTCGGAAAAAATTAAAATTACTTTAAACAGTACTAATTTATATGCCACCATGAAAGAATTTTTCTACTAAGAGTTTCCTTCATGCATTTTGGCTCGTATATCTTATTAACAGATTTTTATAAACAAGCTATATAGAAATACGCTTAGGACGCTGTAATTAATAAAAGGTAGTGTAAGAAATTAAGTAGATGAGGCACACAGTGTCATATGCCTAAGCCAACGGACAAAGTCACGGGTTATTTCAGTTTATATTACTCTTAAACATCCATTTCTTTTCTACTTTCGGAGGGTATAGAAGCCAGTTGAGGAATTCTGATTTTGAATCGATCCTCCCTGACTTTTGTCTTTATTTTGTACTTTATCTGGAAGCTTTATCGCTAAAAATAGATATAAGATTTTTCTTACCAGCTGCCGGTTCTCTTTCTTGAGTCTTGTGTCTAGATTCTCTAGAAGTGAGAAAAAAAAGTTGATAACAGATAAAGTTAGTAATAACATATTGTTCCAGTAGTAATAGCCATCATGTGCAGAGAGAGAGAGAGAGAGAGAGAGAGAGAGAGAGAGAGAGAGAGAGAGAGAGAGAGAGAGAGAGAGAGAGAAAGAAAGCATAGTGTTCCAGAAGTAGCCATAACAACCATGTGCAAGGAGAGAGAGAGAGAGAGAGAGAGAGAGAGAGAGAGAGAGAGAGAGAGAGAGAGAGAGCATGCATAGTGTTCCAGAAGTAGCCATAACCACCATGTGCAGAGAGAGAGAGAGAGAGAGCATGCATAGTGTTCCAGAAGTAGCCATAACCACCATGTGCAAAGAGAGAGAGAGAGAGAGAGAGAGAGAGAGAGAGAGAGAGAGAGAGAGAGAGAGAGAGAGATGTTAAAAGACGCCGCCTCTAGCTTCCGGTAGTTAAGCCAGCTTCCGCAAGTAATGACAGGTAATAATGATCAACATTATAATTACTGACTAACCTCCCACTCTTTCCAAACCGGTTATGACCATTTTTAGGCTATTTTACGGTTCTCTCTCTCTCTCTCTCTCTCTCTCTCTCTCTCTCTCTCTCTCTCTCTCAGCCAGGGATCTGCTGATATTACCCCTATTGTTTATAGGAACAATGGCCATACATAGGTGGCAATGCCATATCAGGTGGTACATTGGGGCTCTTATAATTACTACCTGACCCTACCAGGTCTCAGTCATGCTCGACCGCTGGCCTGTGGTTGATGGCTAATAATTTCTTTCCGGATGATTGAAACTCGATCGTTTGTTTCATTTCTAAATAACACGTTGCTCTTTCACTTACACCCTCTATTGGATTGGCGGGTTTCGTTGTGACGTATTAATGTTAATAAAAGGAACTCGGTTGGTCTGTTACATGGTGCAGAGCGTTAGCTCTAATTTAAGTAGAATCCAGGTAATAGCACTATCATTATTGTTATTATTACTTCTAGTATTATTTAGGTAGGAGACCATTCTTTATACATGCTTGATTGAAGGCTATGGCCACCTCACTTGTGTTAATTTTATAAAACACTTTTACTATCCTGAATTCCTCTTTTCAACACAACTGCAATTTAACTGTAACTGTGCTATTCTTATTTCTAAAACTTAAACTTCACTACCTGAATACTAAAAGAGAAAGACAACCGAACTTTGGAACTCCCCTGGACTAGTGCATAAACAAATGTCTTGTATTTACTATTTTGAATTAAAAGACTGGATTGATTTACTGATGAGTATACATATCCCATCTAGAAATGAGATTAGTGCAGTTAGTGGCAAATTGTCGTGCTGTTGAAAGAAAATCCTCATCAACGTCATTATCAGTTATAATAACCATTATTACTATACATTATAAGTATGTCATTATCAGTTATAATAATCATTATTACTATACATTATAAGTATTTAAATCTATTTATGTTAATGTTGATGATGATGATCTTGATCTTCTTCTTCTTCTTCTTCTTCTTCTTCTTCTTCTTCTTCTTCTTCTTCTTCTTCTTCTTCTTCTTCTTATTATTATTATTATTATTATTATTTAGAGGAGGGCGGAAATATTCATATAGATCAAGGCAAACGCATCATTTACTAAGTCACAAAGTTTGTTTGACATCATAAAAAATTCCCGTATGTGTAATTAACGAGTAAATAACTTAATGAATCATTATGAAATAGGGGAAAAACAATAAACAAAACATGGAATAAAGAAAACTTATCATGACTAATGGAAAATTGTCTTGTTTCTTAATGGAATACGATTTGGGCGTGATACCTTGCTATTCTGTTACTCACTAATAGGTCTTTGCGGTTTTAAATGAAACTTGGTGTAATATGAGATTAACCTTACTGGGCTGCACTTGGATGCACATGCAATGTGTGTGATGTATCCTTGCGTTATGAAAGAATCAGTAGCCACAATAATAATAATAATAACAATAATAATTATAATAATAATAATAATAAGAAGAAGAAGAAGAAGTAGAAGAAGAAGAAGATCAAGATCATCATCATCAACATTAACAAAAATCGATTTAAATACTTATAATGTATAGTAATAATGATTATTATAACTGATAATGACGTTGATGATTGTCATAACACTTCATGAACTCAGAAGACTAGCATAACACTTCATGAACTTGGAAGACTGTCATAACACTTCATGAACTTGGAAGACTGTCATAACACTTCATGAACTTGGAAGACTGTCATAACACTTCATGAACTCGGACGACTATCATAACACTTCATGAATTTGGAAGACTGTCATAACACTTCATGAACTCGGACGACTATCATAACACTTCATGAACTCGGAGGACTGTCATAACACTTCATGAATTTGGAAGACTGTCATAACACTTCATGAACTCGGACGACTATCATAACACTTCATGAATTTGGAAGACTGTCATAACACTTCATGAACTCGGACGACTATCATAACACTTCATGAATTTGGAAGACTGTCATAACACTTCATGAACTCTGACGACTATCATAACACTTCATGAATTTGGAAGACTGTCATAACACTTCATGAATTTGGAAGACTGTCATAACACTTCATGAACTCGGATGACTATCATAACACTTCATGAACTCGGATGACTATCATAACACTTCATGAACTCGGAGGACTGTCATAACACTTCATGAACTTGGAAGACTGTCATAACACTTCATGAACTCGGAAGACTGTCATAACACTTCATGAACTTGGAAGACTATCATAAGACTTCATGAACTCGGAAGACTGCCATAACACTTCATGAACTCGAAGACTGTCATAACACTTCATGAACTCGAAGACTGTCATAACACTTCATGAATTTGGAAGACTGTCATAACACTTCATGAATTTGGAAGACTGTCATAACACTTCATGAATTTGGAAGACTGTCATAACACTTCATGAACTCGGAGGACTGTCATAACACTTCATGAATTTGGAAGACTATCATAACACTTCATGAACTCGGACGACTATCATAACACTTCATGAACTCGGAGGACTGTCATAACACTTCATGAACTCGGACGACTATCATAACACTTCATGAACTCGGAGGACTATCATAACACTTCATGAACTCGGAGGACTGTCATAACACTTCATGAATTTGGAAGACTGTCATAACACTTCATGAACATGAATTTGGAAGACTGTCATAACACTTCATGAATTTGGAAGACTGTCATAACACTTCATGAATTTGGAAGACTGTCATAACACTTCATGAACTCGGACGACTATCATAACACTTCATGAATTTGGAAGACTGTCATAACACTTCATGAACTCGGACGACTGTCATAACACTTCATGAATTTGGAAGACTGTCATAACACTTCATGAACTTGGAAGACTGTCATAACACTTCATGAACTCGGAAGACTGTCATAACACTTCATGAATTCGGAAGACTATCATAAGACTTCATGAACTCGGAAGACTGCCATAAGACTTCATGAACTCGGAAGACTGTCATAACACTTCATGAACTCGAAGACTGTCATAACACTTCATGAACTCGGAAGACTGTCATAACACTTCATGAACTCGGAAGAATGTCATAAAACTTCATGAACTCGGAAGACTGTCAAAACACTTCATGAACTCGAAGACTGTCATAAAACTTCATGAACTCGAAGACTGTCATAAAACTTCATGAACTCAGAAGACTGCCATAACACTTCATGAACTCGGAAGACTGTCATAACACTTCATGAACTCGAAGACTGTCATAACACTTCATGAACTCGGAAGAATGTCATAAAACTTCATGAACTCGGAAGACTGTCAAAACACTTCATGAACTCGTAAGACTGTCACAACACTTCATGAACTCGGAAGACTGTCATAACACTTCATGAACTCGAAGACTGTCAAAACACTTCATGAACTCGTAAGACTGTCAAAACACTTCATGAACTCGTAAGACTGTCAAAACACTTCATGAACTCGTAAGACTGTCACAACACTTCATGAACTCGGAAGACTGTCATAACACTTCATGAACTCGAAGACTGTCAAAACACTTCATGAACTCGTAAGACTGTCAAAGCACTTCATGAACTCGTAAGACTGTCACAACACTTCATGAACTCGGAAGACTGTCACAACACTTCATGAACTCGTAAGACTGTCACAACACTTCATGAACTCGTAAGACTGTCACAACACTTCATGAACTCGGAAGACTGTCATAACACTTCATGAACTCGGAAGACTGTCATAACACTTCATGAACTCGAAGACTGTCATAACACTTCATGAACTCGGAAGACTGTCAAAACACTTCATGAACTCGAAGACTGTCATAACACTTCATGAACTCGAAGACTGTCATAACACTTCATGAACTCGAAGACTGTCATAAAACTTCATGAACTCGGAAGACTGCCATAACACTTCATGAACTCGAAGACTGTCATAACACTTCATGAACTCGAAGACTCTCATAACACTTCATGAACTCGAAGACTGTCATAAAACTTCATGAACTCGGAAGACTGTCATAACACTTCATGAACTCGTAAGACTGTCACAACACTTCATGAACTCGGAAGACTGTCATAACACTTCATGAACTCGGAAGACTAACATGAGACTTCATGAACTCGGAAGACTGTCATAACACTTCATGAACTCAGAAGACTGTTATAACACTTCATGAACTCGGAAGACTGTCATAACACTTCATGAACTCAGAAGACTGTTATAACACTTCATGAACTCGGAAGACTGTCATAACACTTCATGAACTCTGAAGACTGTCTTAACACTTCATGAACTAGGAAGACTGTTATAACACTTCATGAACTCGAAAGACTATCATAAGACTTCATGAACTCGGAAGAATGTCATAAAACTTCATGAACTCGGAAGACTGTCAAAACACTTCATGAACTCGTAAGACTCACAACACTTCATGAACTCGGTAGACTGTCATAACACTTCATGAACTCGGAAAACTGTCATATCATTTCGTGAACTCAGAAGACTCTCATAACACTTCATGAACTCGGAAGACTGTCATAACACTTCATGAACTCGTAAGACTGTCATAACACTTCATGAACTCATAAGACTAACATAACATTAGTAAACTCGGAAGAATGTCATAACACTTCATGAACTCGAAAGACTGTCAGAACACTTCATGAACTCGAAAGACTGTCAGAACACTTCATGAACTCAGATGACTATCATAACACTTCATGAACTTGCAAGACTGTCATAACACTTGGTGAATTCGGAAGACTGTAATAACACTTCATGAACTCGAAAGACTGTCAGAACACTTCATGAACTCGGAAGATTATCATAACACTTCATGAGCTCGGAAGACTGTCATAACAGTTCATCAACTCGGAAGACTGTCGTAACACTTCAGGAACTCAGAAGACTATTATAACACTTCATGAGCTCGGAAGACTGTCATAACACTTCATGAACTCGGAAGACTGTCATAACACTTCATGAACTCGGAAGACTATCATAACACTTCATGAACTCTAAAGACTGCCATAACACTTCATGAACTTGCACTTTTTTCTTCCTTTTCGTGGTTAATGAAGGAAATTGAAGAACTACATTGAAGAAGAAGACGGGTCAAGGTCTAGAACAGGAATAACTTTAATCCATGTAGTAATAAACCTCGCCAGGTAATTTACATAAGGAAATGCCCCATACTTCGGAAATTAGTAAGAGAGAAACCGACCACTGAACAGGCTCTGTCCACTGAAGAGAAAGAAGGGCATTGGGCAACCTCTACCCATTTGTGAGGTTACACTGAAGAAGGCAGGAAGTGAAAACACCGATGAGGGTGAAACGATTTTTATGATATCAGTTAAGGCAAAAGTCCAGACTAGTGCTCAGTGAATCTCGTTTGAAGACTAAAGCACAGTCATCATCATCATCATTATCATCATCATTATCATCATCATCTTCACCTTCATCATCTCCAA
>NC_090761.1:7072223-7087223 GCF_036898095.1 Palaemon carinicauda
TATTTTTCTCCCCTCTACCCGAGGGACGGAGAGAGACCGCAGTTGGTTATATATCTTGCCACTGAGCGTCACCCGAAAGATAGATATTCTATATATATATATATATATATATATATATATATATATATATATATATATATATATATATACATATATATATATGTATATATATATATATATATATATATATGTATATATATATATATATGTATATATATATATATATATATATATGCAAAATTTATCATATATATATATATACATATACATATATATATATATATATATATATATATATATATATATATATATATATATATATATATATATATATATAGAATATCTATCTTTCGGGTGACGCTCAGTGGCAAGATATATAACCAACTGCGGTCTCTCTCCGTCCCTCGGGTAGAGGGGAGAAAAATAGTCATACCCTGGTCAGAGCGTTCATAGTTAAGAGAGGGGGATAGGGTGACAAGGGTTGAATCTGTGCGCGTGTTCGTGCGCGCGTGCATAATCATCTATATAAACGTTTAGCTATCATTTTTGACGGGTTGCATACTTTAGACTTAAGAATTTTAGGCGTAGTACAGTATAACATAGATATCAAAGAATACGATTTTCCTCTTTAATTTAGAGACTTATCGTTCAATAACGCCAATTTCTCGGCAAGAATCAAATGTAAAATAATCATAGATGAAAATACTGCTGTTGAATCTGTTAGCTGAAGAGCTTAGCACGCCATGTTCCACTTCATCTCTTAAAGCACTGTCGACTTCTTTATTTTCTGCTTCGCTGTTTGATATATCTACGCTAGGCTATGCTATTAACAAGGAAATGGCTTTTGAAGTACGTTCTTTATCCAGAGGAAATGCCTTGTAATCTTTTCATTTTGGCTACTTCATAAAAGGATACTATAAAGATGGTTTCTAAGGCATTATTTGTTAAAACTTCTTTGGAATTTTGTATCCCCTGCTGGGATGTATTAAAGTTTATATTTAGGCTTCAATTGATGTTTTTTATCTATTACTCTATTACATTTAAGAAATAAACAACACAGTTCTTTGGACTCACCTCTCTCTCTCTCTCTCTCTCTCTCTCTCTCTCTCTCTCTCTCTCTCTCTCTCTCTCTCTCTCTCTCTCTCTCTCTCTAAAGAAATATAGGAATAAGAAATCCCTCTTAAAATGACCTTCGTTAAAAACCAAATTAGAGATATAATATTCTTGTTCTTACATATATTTTTCAAAAGTTTATTACAAACATGAAAAATTCGTTGGCACTGTCTGCGCTATATTTCAGAATAAAGAAGTTTAAACATAATATATCCCTAGTTTATTTCGATCAAGAACGGCGCTTTATTTGTTCTGTGTGACATTAATTCGGAAGCCACAAGATTCAATGTTTTTTTTTTGAGAATTATTCTCGGCGTGGGTACGCACATACCATGGCAAAAACAAAAATGTAGATCAATTATATATGAGTACTACGTAAATGTGTGTATAGTGTACACGCACACATATATACATACATATACATGCATATATATATATATATATATATATATATATATATATATATATATATATATATATTTTAGTAAATAATGAAAAAAAAATTCTAAAAATTGCGAGTATTCCTAAAACCTACACTTAATAGGATTATTCATAGAAATATTCATACCAATCCTGTTGTGCATGAATAAATTGTAGAATTTTGCATGGAACTATTTTCATATATAGTTGAACAATGCTAATACACAGAAAACTTATATACAAACATACATAAAATTTTGCTTGGAGATCAAGAATTCGTCAAGCAACATATGGCTAATTGACTTGAAAAGTTTCATACAAAATATACAGCTCCTGAACACGTAAATCCAGCAGAATATCTTCAAATAAATTCTGACTTTACAGAACAAATAAGAAATATGATTTTATTTTTGTAGCAGTAACGTAATTTTAATGTATGATTGCTATTTCTTAGCATTTATCACGCTTGATCCATGGCTATTCCTCCCCTTTGTCGAGAAAATTTGAAAACGTCAGCTCATTTCTCAAATTGAATGCGATTTAATTCCTGAAATATATTGAAAAGTAGGAATATAGAATAGGCGGCAGACCCGCAAACCTGCAAATTAATTTAGCTATGAAAATAACAAATTACAGTTTTATTTTAAAAGAAGATTCTACATAAAAAATTTCAATAAAACCAGCATTATACCTTTTCGAGGTTTAGTAATATGAAGAGACGTGTCTAGTCATAACAAGAACTTCATGGTGATACAAATTACATTTCTGGTGACTTTAAACTTTAAAACTTTAGAAATAAACAGCAGAACACTACCAAAGAGAAGCTAAAATCGCCCCGATTTCCTAAGACGTTTCCGTAACTTAACCAGATCAGTTTAAAGAAAGACGAGGGATTGACACTGATTCCTTATTCAAAGTGAAAGCCTCATTAGGAGAGAGAGAGAGAGAGAGAGAGAGAGAGAGAGAGAGAGAGAGAGAGGAGAGAGAGAGAGAGAGAGAGAGAGAGAGAGAGAGAGAGTATTCCTATAGTCATTACGGCCTGCGCAGTCTTCATTAGCGTTCGTGTGTATGACCACAGGAAGCTACCGTGAGAAAGGCAAAGACTGTATGGTTGCGTTCTTTTCAGCACGTTGGGGGTGGAAAACAGGGCGTGTTCATATAGGTGTCATGGGGTAACAGGAAGTGGTGATTTCAGATACCAGGGGTTTCCTTCTTGGTTTTAGTATACGACAGTAACAATAAAAACAAGACAAGGTTGGCTTTCGTTTACTAGTGTATGCGTACATGCGTATGCATCTTGTATGCTAATGCACATGCACATTCTCATCAAATTCTCCTAACACTAAAAAATAGTGAACATCTACACTGTTAAAGATTTGCCGTAAAAAACGGTAAAAATCCTTGAAAATATTTGCCAGCGATTTACCGTTTTAAATACGGATATATTGACGTTGAAGGAGTGATATTACGGTCACCAACCCGTAAAAGATAATGACAAATTAGGGTAAAATTTACGGTCTAAAATTTACGGCTGAGAACAATATATTTTTATACGGAGAATTTCCGATTCAAATAAAAAAAAAAACTTTACCAGTGTACTTTAATTATCTAGCAATCATTTTCAGCATTTAATAACAGACCGTGAATTAAATTAGCCTTTAAACAAATCAAGAAGTACTTTTCGTAGAGGGAACAAAATAGCATGTTAAACAAATAGCATAAGATCCTAAAGACAGCTTAAATAGTAAAGGGGCCACCGATTTGAAGCATTTGCAACCATAAAAAGACACGTACCTAATACAAACGATATAAGAGGTTATCTTTACATAACCTGTCATGACCAAAGGTTTTTTCTTTTCACAGAATAAATCAACGGTATCGACAGAGATGAAGAATCAGAAAATGGGTGTAGAAAGATTAATGTAAATTTGTGAAAATAGGTGGCTCAGAATCATATTATTATAGATACCTATATTTATTGATTAATTTGTTTCGTTATCTTTACCGTCAAGTACGCCCTTTGTTTACAGGAGAGTAGGTTGACCAAGGCACCAGCCACCCGTTGAGATGCTACCACTAGAGAGTTATGGCGTCTTTTGACTGGCCAGACAGTTCTACATTGGATCCTTCTCTCTAGTTACGGTTTAGTTTCCTTTTGCCTATACACGCACACCGACTAGTCTGGCCTATTCCTTACATATTCTCCTCTGTCCTCATACACCTGACAACATTGAGATTACCAAACAATTCTTCTTCACCCGAGGGGTTATTACACTGTAATTGTTCAGTGGCTACTTTCCTTTTGGTAAGGGTAGAAAAGACTCTTTAGCTATGATAAGCAGCTCTTCAGGAGAAGGACACTCCAAAATCAAACCATTGTTCTCTAGTCTTGGGTAGTGCCATATCCTCTATACCATGGTCTTCCACTGTCTTGGGTTAGAGTTCTCTTGCTTTAGGGTACACTTGGGCACACTGTTCTGTCCTATTTCTCTTCCTCTTGTTTTGTTTAAGTTTTTTATTGTTTATTTAGGAGATATTTATTTTTATGTTACTCTTCTTAAGATATTTTATTTTTCCTTGCTTCCTTTCCTCACTGGGCTATTTTCCCTGTTGGAGCTCCTGGGCTTATAGCATTCTGCTTTTCCAACTAGGGTTGTAGCTTAGCAAGTAATAATAATAATAATAATAATAATAATAATAATAATAATAATAATAATTGTTCAGTGGCTACTTTCCTCTGGCTAAGGGTAGAAGAGACTCTTTAGCAATGGTAAGCAGCTCTTCTAGGAGAAGGACACTCCAAAATAAAATCATTGTTGTCTAGTCTTGGGTAGTGTCATAGCCTCTGTACCATGGTACTCCACTGTCTTGGGTTAGAGTTCTCTTGCTTGAGGGTACACTCGGGCACACTGTTCTATTTGATTTCTCCTCCTCTTGTTTTATTAAAGTTTATATAGTTTATATAGGGGATATTTATTTTGATGTTACTTTTCTTAAAATATTTAATTTTTCCTTTTTTCCTGTCTGCACTGGGCTATTTTCCCTGTTGGAGCCCCTGGGCTTACAGCATCATGCTTTTGCAACTAGGGTTGTAGCTTAGCAAGTAATAATAATAATAATAATAATAATAATAATAATAATAATAATAATAATAATAATAATATGATTTTGTTGATGGTCATTCCTAATTTCAGTGTACATTAGTGTATAATCTTAATATCGTTTTGAAAATGTATGTGTGATTATGTGTCAGGTATCAAGATTTTTTTTGGTGTGAAAGGTAAGTACATAGAAGTGGCCGACATGAGCTGAGAAGACATGCATGACTTTGCATACCATAAACAGCTATAAACACCCTAGATATTTATAGAATAATTTTCATCATCATCATTTTCTACGCTTATTGACGCAAAGGGCCTCGGTTAGATTTCCCCAGTCGTCTCTATCTTGAGCTTTTAATTCAATACTTATCCATTTATCATCTACTTCGCGCTTCATAGTCCTCAGCTATGTAGGCCTTGGTCTTCCAACTCTTCTAGGGCCTTGTGTAGCCCACTTGAAAGTTTGGTGAACTAATCTCTCTTGAGGAGTGCGAAGAGCATGACCAAACCATCTCCATCTAACATTTACCATGATCTTATCCATATATGGTACTTGAGTAATTTCTCTTATAGTTTCATTTGTAATCCTGTTGCTTAAAGGAAAAATGCTAACTGTGAAACTTTTAGAAAGTTTACGTTTCCCTGTTTTATATGATTATCATTCATGGACTCATAAGAGCAATTTAACGCCAACGTATGAATAATTACGTTCTGGAAGCTAGATCATCTATTTACAGGAGCTTTGTACGATAAGCAAGTTATTTCCTTCAGATTAGAGAAATTAATGTTATTTGTCTATATCTAGGTCAAATGATGACATATAAGGTTGGAAGCATATGATTAATTGTCCAGGTGCTATTTTTCACCATAATAAAAAAAAAATGATTCTTACTGAATTTTATATATTAAATCATTTTGATACTGATCGCATCACTGAGTTTGTCATCAAAGTTTTTATAAAGTATTACATGTGTACTAAGAAACGATATATATATATATATATATATATATATATATATATATATATACATATATACATACATATATATATATATATATATATATATATATATATATATATATATTTATATATTTATATATATATATATATATATATATATATATATATATATATATATATATATATACTTCTTTCCTTCCACTTCCGGATAGGCTTTCAGCCTGTCAATGGAATCGGTTTGTCTTCTCCACTCAATTTGTTTTCAGAATATATATATATATATATATATATATATATATATATATATATATGTGTGTGTGTGTGTGTGTATATATATAAATATATCAATATATTTATATATATATATATATATATATATATATATATATATATATATATATTTATATGTATATATATGTGTGTAAGTGTGTGTATGTATACATACGTGTGTGTATAGTTGTCCGTAGAATATATAGTGACTTATTTTGGTTTTTTAAATTTATCATCCTCTAACGTAAATTGTAATTTCATTATTGAAATAATTCAGTGCATAATACACAATGAATCTATATTATGTAAGAAAGTTGATTCTTTGAAACTTCAAGTTTAAATAGCAGGAATAAAAATTCAATCCTTTTTTAGAGTTTGTGAAAGATATTCCGTTAAATGTGCAGACAGGGAAGGGACAGTAAACTAATTCTCTTTATCTTGCACAGATATGAAGAATTTAGTGACAAAATTAGGTGAGGAAAATTATAAAGAAAGACGATATAGATGAAAACATGCACTCTATCTAGAAAAGTATCAAAATTTAGTGACATATTAGGTGAGGAAATTTATAAGAATGAAAAAAGAAATATATAGAAATGTATCAAAACGATAAAACTTGGTAACTCGAAATACGGAAAACGAGAAAGGATGAAAATAGCTAGTCTGTAGTTCTATTTAGTTCCAAAATTATCTATTTATCATTCACAAAATCTTATAACTTTTATTCACTGTTTTCCAAAATTTTGTTTAATATAGCAGTCGGTGGATATCTGACTTGAGTAAGCAATTGTCTCTATTATGTCTGTTTATCGGCTAGCAAAAACGAACTGTAACACAAGAATTGGAATACTTAGAATTCCTTATGCTATATCAACAGGGTCATTCCTGTTCATCTAAGATATTAAATAAGAGAGTACTTCTAAATACCCTTCTTTGATTTGTTCATTTGAAAGCAAAATTATCTATAAAAATAATTAGGATCATAAAATGTATGTACCGATATATTTATATCCAAATTTAGGATATAGGCTATACGAATATTGATATTCGTCTGCCTATTTTAAAGTATGAGAATAAAAAAAAGTCTGTCTTCCACGTGTCGTAAACATTTAGAATAATGCAAGAAAATTTCATGTTTATTTTGGGTGGAGGTAACGCATAAAGGTAAATAAACCATCTGTTGTTTACTCGGTGTAGATAAATCCACATACGATCCATTCGCAGTCTCAGCAAACTACCTGTAGGGGTTTTCTAAATTTCCCTATAAAGCTTAATGTAATAAAATGCAACCTTTACTTCTAGACTCGTGAAAATTAATGAACCGTAAGTTTTCTGAAGCTCTACTGATTTCACACACAAGTAACGATCGTAGATTCTTAGGATTGAGTTTTTTTTTTTATGAAATTGCGAGAATATACCTTTTTGTATGATTTCTCAACCAGAAAATCCAAGAAATTTCCCTATAATTTTGATATCTCCAGGATTAACATTCTCTCTCTCTCTCTCTCTCTCTCTCTCTCTCTCTCTCTCTCTCTCTCTCTCTCTCTCTCTCTCTCTCTCTCTCTCTCTGTAATCCTGAAATCATTAAAGCTCATTCTTTTAATTGCTATATACGTTTGTCTTAAAGAAAAGTTATACGTTATGTAAATGAGAAAAGCAACCTGACCAATGTTTAAGGTAGGACAGCGATGATTATAGATCTTTTTCTAATTACAATTCACATGAAAAGGCATCAATATGATTAGTTTAAGTTATATATAAATAGTTAATGTTGCTACTTTAAAACCTATGTCATTAAACAATTCAAAATCAATATTAAATGTAAAATAATTGATCGCTTGGCCATTAGTGTACATTATGTAGGCACAAATTTATCACCTACGCTGCTCAAGAATGGCAGAGGCAAGGGACAGTGACATTGCCCTAGCAAGCAGGGCAATGCCCTAGAGACTGACCATATGTACACATGATCAGCGCCCAGGCTCCCTCTCCAGCCAAGCTTTGACCAAGGAGGGCCAGGCAATGGCTGCTGATGACTCAGCAGATAGACCTATAGGCTCCCCCAAACCCACCTTCCCTAGCTCACAAAGATGGTGAGATTGCAGCGACCGAAGAAACTAACGAGTTTTAGCAGGACTCGTACCCCAGTCTGGCGTCACCAGTCAGAGACGCTAGCACATCGGCCACAACACTACTTAACATTCTTTCAAACCAAGGAATTTCACACCAACGCCTTGTGTTTTTTTCTCCTTCACAATTTAATTCTTCTTGATAAAAGCTGAAAAATTTCTATTATTTCATTTGAGAAATTAAAGTTACCTTTAAATCAACTTGGCTACAGACCAATAATTGATCCAAACATCTCAACTTCGTTGAAATAACATAACTGAAGAATAAAGAGAAATGCCAAAATAAAAGAAAATAAAGAATAAAGAGAAGTCTCTATGGAAATTAGAAAGAAATATTGAATGTTATATTTTATTTTGACTAAATTGAAAGCTTTGTCGCAAAGGAAACTAGATGAATATTTCTTATTCAAAGTTTCCTACCAATAACTGTCTTTTCATATTTGTTGCATTGATATTTGATTTCAGTCTTTAAATTTACCCTTCTTGGATTCTGTTACAGTATTTACTGATCCTTGGGAAAGGGGAAAAAAAAGTCACCCATTTGACATCATAATTTTCATTGTTATTTTTCTCTTTAGGTCTCATTCATTCCACTTGTCCATGAAACCTGTAATTCTTGAAACCAAGGAAAAAGCAAAAGGAAAATATATCCATTCAGCTCCATTGAATAGACTTCTTTATTGGTTGTGGTGGCCGATGTAGTAACGTCCCTGACTGGTGATCGCCAGACTGGGGTTCGAGTCCCCCTCAAACTCGTTAGTTCCTTTAATCAGTGCAACCTTACCATCCTTGTGACCCAAGCATGTGGGGTTTTGGCGGAGCCTATAGCTCTATCTGCCGAGTCATCATCAGCCATTCCCTGATCTTCCTTAGTCCTACCTTGGGTGGAGAGGGGGCTTGGGTGATGATCATATGTATATATGGGTAGACTCTAAGGCATTGTCCTGCTTGATAGGGCAATGTCGCTGTCCCTTACCTCTGCCATTCATGAGCGGCCTTTAAACCTTTAATGGCGGATGCGTTTTTATTTGTCTTTGGTAATTTCGTTTGTCCTTGTTTGGTGTATGCAATTCTCATGAGACCATTGTATTTTACTTCTCCTTCTTTTACTCTTTTGTTGCAAGTTTTGATTTGATCGTCATAATTCCATTTGTGTTTGATACCAATATTTCTTTACTCTGCCATGAGGCTCCAACATTAAAGTGACCTTTCAATCAGCCCTCAGAAATTTTTTCTTGAAATAGTTTAACCTACTTATTATCCTCTTCAAATCCTCGAAGGAACGTTCGAATAGAGCCTCTAATCAGTATACAAAGCAAATTTTCTTCTCGCAGACCTTGTTAGCTAACAGAATAACCTACATCATTTCCGAGGGGCGTTCAAGAATGTAGAAGATACGAACAAATTAACCGGTATTACTGATACGGTTAAATGAAGTTATTTTGTTTATTGGTATCTTTGTTTTTTGACATTGGTTTCTTCATTCCCTCAGGGGTATAACCACACGATCTCTTCTTTGAAGTCGATCTCTCTACATCGACAGATGGGATATGACTGTTTTGCTTGTTTGCGCAATTTACTGCAAAAATACTTTTTGTTGATTATATTTTTCTTTGCATTATTCACTTTGAGTTTAGATGCGAGTGTATTATACTTATATAATTTTTCATATTCAACTCAATAAATTTTGCTTGTTTAAACGAATATTTCATGGAAAATGATTTTATCTGAGTTTATATTTCGACTTTTTAAATGTAGGTTGTGGGCTCTTCCTATCCTCTGTAGCTGCATTCTCAAAGCTTCGCTCGAGCACAAATTCACATTTTAAAAAATGCTTTAAGTTTGAGTACTAGATCATAATTCAAAGAGCAACAACGAAAATAAATCGGTGACAAGTTAAACTTCGAGATGCTTAAAGATGTCGGTAAACGTACTCAGGTGATACGATCTTCAATCTGCCTGTCATTCTGTGCTTGTCCCTTCAATTTTTTTTACTTGGGTAACAATGATATTTTCATGCAATCAAATCGAAGCGACCGGAAATTGCTCTTCAACGGGATAAAATTGAAGATGGGATTCGGAGACGCTGAAAAGGAAAAGGTAATAAAAAAATAAAAAAATAGAAAAAATAAACATTTTTATAAAAAGTCACACCAAAGAGACAGACCTAATTTCACGGCGCATCGACCCGACTTTCGAAACGATTACAAGATCGTTTGAGTTGTGATTCTGAGCCCCCCCCCCCCCCCCGCCGTCTGTAAACCTCACAGCATCACCCCCCCCCCTCTCCCCAGTCTTGGCCCTACCATCCCCCTCGGCCTCCCCCTGCCCCCAGATTATCGATGACTTACGACCGGTTACGTGACGTGGATGGTGTTACAGCCGCGACATATTTTGGGAAATTCACGTAGCGTGATACGCGATATTATATGCATTACCCAGTGACGTACGGACGCCATGATACGTGGTCTTCTGCCTTGAATAATTACGCTCGTAAATATGATTGAAGCGGCGCGAAAATTTAGAACCCGTAAAATTACCACTATTGTAAGTGGCTTTAAAATTTCCTACGAATTTTCCTAACGTCTTCGGTCGAGTGAAATTGCATGAAATTGTTGAATAATGTCGGTGATTTCATGGCGATGGAAGGAAAGTCTAAGAAAATGATTGCGCCAAAATATAGACGGAGACGCGATTGCGAATTGCGCCAATCGCCAACGTGCGAATTAAAGGAAATTGACCGATGGGAAATGTATATCATTCATTATTCAAAACCAGCGAATGTATAGATATTTTCTGGTTTATTCAAGTAGGACTTCATGTGCCGTGACATACACCCTGAATGGATGTTCTCCTTGCTCAAGTACCATAAGAACTTTGCGGTTTGCTTCTTGGAATTGTCTTCCTTTTTTAAACGCGTTTTTCAAGGAAAAATCTATTGCCATTGTCTTCATGTGTTGACAGCATGTAATATGTTATTTATATCTAAAGCTTTTGAGGAAGGGAAATAATTCGATTGCATTATGGATGCTCAAACACACACACACACACGGACACGCACACATGTATATATATATATATATATATATATATAAAATATAAATGTATGTATATATATATCTATATATGTATATATATATGTATATATATATATATATATATATATATATATATATATATATATACATATTGTGTGTGCATGTGTGTGTGTTTTTACAAAAGTGTGAAGCCGTATATGTAAATCAAACTGTCTCCGCTCCTGAGATTATCTTACACATACTAATGGACAACATGGGTAAACAGTCATAATATATATTTTGTAGTGACTTATGAATATAATAGCGACCAGTATCTTTTTTTTTTTTTCTCAGGAGTCGCCTTGGGCAGGAGAAACTTCATAGATCCAAGTGTTACACATACAGTATACATTATTCGACGCACACGCACACAGGCATATATATATATATATATATATATATATATATATATATATATATATATATAGTGTGTGTGTGTGTGGATGTATGTTTAAATGGTTGGATATTAGTGTATATTAGTTTATATTTATGTATATATACATACTGTATATATATACATTATATATATATATATATATATATATATATATATATATATATATATATATATGCATATATATATGTATATATATATATAAATATATGCATATATATAATATATATATATATATATATATATATATATATATATATATATATACGCAAACATATATAGGCCTACATGTATGTATACTGTATGCACTTAAATATACAGTGCGTATATGCTTGTGTAGGTGTTTACGATTTGATAACTGCATAAAGAACTGAACCCGAGATTTAATTTTGTAACACAAAATAATCAAATTCCTTAACCTTTTCTCTACCAAATTTTCCTGGAAGAGTCAAGAATATCCTCCAATTTCCAGAGTGTGATTGAATAATAGGAATACAAACAATGGGGATAAGAGATGAGTTTAATGTCAATTGGATATATTTTTATTCTGTTTTTAGTATATTAGAAATCCTCACTATATCACCCTGTTTATGTCCTTTTAGATGTACTGTACTGTTGGCTCACATTTAATTTTTTTCCTTGTCATATGCCTTTATTAATGTAAAATTATAGCTACTTTTTTACACAGACCTTTTGTATGATTTAGTATTTCAAGGCGTGGTTTCACATATGCATTTATTACTTGCGTTAAAAAAAAAAGAAAAAAAAACTGACGTATAAGATGTTGATGATTAGTTGCAGGTTTTTAATTACTGAAGAATTCTGGGAATAACTTTACTGAGTAAAAATTCGACGTAAGTCCTAAATTGTTTGGGTTCCAGTCTTTATAATCATTTGATCCATTATCATCGTTTTTCTTGTTAACATGGAAGCACTTCAAAGTTCGTAAACTGATGTAATTTATTTGATGAGGATCTTTGATTGTGATGTGCTTGATTGTTGATGGTGGTGAAGAAGAGGGATTTGTTTTGTAAATGGTTTATTTCATAATTGTTAATTTCTGTTAAATAATTTGGTTAGTACAGGTTAGGCTCAACAACAATGACTAAAGATATCAATTAAATGTATCCCCAAAACATAAATGATCACTTTTGAAAAGAACTGGATACTAATAGAATTTTATGGTGATCCTTAATATAACAAAAAGCTAACTGTGCTTACAACAGCTGTGGCGAAAATCATATAGCAGTTTCATATGAACAGTTAACCAGTTAAAGAAAATTCTTTCAGAACGCCTAAGCTAATCAGAATAGATGTAGATTCCCACCATCATTTCGACATTTTCACACAACGTCATTCATCCATCACATTTTCTCAATCAAGCTCCCATCTCTAGCCCAGTCCCTCTCCAAACATCTGCTCCATCCCCTCCATCCCCCCGACCCCTCCCGTAGCTCCCTGGGAGCCCCTTCCCCCCGAATGTCTTTCTAGTACAAGATGCCTCCATCCCCTTCTGACACTCCAAGTTATACCGAGACAAGAAATCTCTTCCGGCGCTTCTTCGGGAATCCCTTGAGGCCTATACGTACTTTGCCTGGCGAGACGGTACTGTTCCGGTAGAAATGGTATTGTAGTACCTGGAGGGCAGCTCTCAGGTGATTACGAGCGTATTACAGCTAATGGTTGTCTAGTCATTGTTTCTAATTGCCAGTTTACGTGAAGGAAACGATCATTTGACGCCTGAGCGTGTGAATGTGATTTACTGGTGAGAAATCCATAGACACGAACTTGGAGACGTCAGGTCGAATAAGGTCACACGGGCAGATTGGAAGATTTACGAAAAGGGGAACTTGTAGATGGTTTTGAAAGTGTTATCACCATGAATATCATTATCATTATTGTCATAGATGAAGATGAAGTCCGGAGGAAGATAAATTGGATAGGAAATGTCGAATAATCGATTATGCATTTAAAAGTGTGATAAATTTGCCATAACTAAAACGGACATCACAGTCATGTTAATCGAATGATGATCGATAACGGCATAAAAATACTTAGTGACTATCATTTGCTTGCGTTGGACTTAGCTAATCGATACCAAAAAGAGAGATAAATATCACAATTTGTAAGACATGAAATGTATCTATGTAGCAAAATTGAATGAAATGTTTTTATGTTGAACAGGCTGACGTAAATTTTTTTATAGTATATATATGAATTATATGTTTTGATGTTCCTGTTTTTAGAATATTTTACTAATTATTGATTATTTCTCATATCGTTTATTTCCTTATTTCCTTTCCTCACTGGGCTATTTTTCTTTGTTGGAGCCCTTGGGCTAATAGCATCTCTCTTTTCCAACTAGGGTTATAGGTTAGCCAATGATAATAATAATAATAATAATAATAATAATAATAATAATAATAATAATAATAATAATATTCGCAAATTCTGTTTATCTCTTATGTTTCAGCATTTGTAAGTTACAGTGAAATGAGTTGATGAAAAGCTAATGGGTTTAGAGATTAACCGATTGTTACTTTTTATTCAAAATTGTTTTACTCGCTACATTGGTGACTTGGGGCATCAGGCCACATTTGTGGACCTTTATTTTTCTGTTTATGGTTTGTTCGAATACTGATCGAGCTATTCCTACTTTCCATGTTTATGAAAACGTTTTTCGGTGAACATTCAACTTTTTCTTTTCTTAATTTCACTTACAATCTAAAAAGCTGATTTTTTTTTTTGGGGGGGGGAGATCAAGATCATTCTACTACTAACTAGGTGAAACTCAACAACTCTATACCGTACATCTTTCAGCAAATTGAATTTTGCTTTTAAATCCAACAAGTAGTCCTGTACCTTTATGTAAAAAGAAAATTAAAATGATTTTCTAAATGATGCTTGTTAATGAAATGCAAACGATGTTGCGAACCTGAATGAAATATGATACTCTATAAACATTCAAAAGGATGAAACTCTTAGGGATAAGGCTTAGCACTAAAAGGTATCTTAAGTGGTAGAAATTCTCTATCAAGAGATATGATTAGCTCGCAAAGCCACTGAATGTTATGGAGCAATAACCCCATAGAAACGGAGATTTCAATAACGATAGAAAAGTTGATGCTATAATAAATTACCCAAGAGTTTAAAATTCACACTTTTATGGAAAAATAGAAAAACAAATGACCAAAACCCTATTTTGATATTTACAATACAAAAACATCTTCAACTGTCTCTGATAGATGGACGTGAATGTAACGAATAATAAATGGACATATTCTCACAGGAATTTCATAGTCATTGGTCAGCTTAGGAAACTGAAATTTATTAATTTCTCTTGGGAAGAATGAGACCAAGAGGCAGTTGTTAATGAAGATTAACAATGCTTATGGTATTTACTTTATGTTGGAATAATTGGTATTACGGTAACATGGTATTTAGAAGGATTTTCCAATCCTTATTAAAAACAAATAAACATTTATTTTTAACCCATATTTTTTAAAGAAAACTCGCAAGGTTTTTTTTTTTCAAG
>NC_090761.1:7097223-7099723 GCF_036898095.1 Palaemon carinicauda
AATCGACATGTGGCCTCTATTGTTCCAAGAACAATTTCAACACGCGAAGGTGCACAACTTGAACATGAGTAAATATTAGTTTTATTGTCGGCTTCTATTGTGGACATGTTTGATTCGACAATGATTGCAGTCGTCATTTTCTAGTGTTTGTTTCTGTTGTGTTTCAGTTAAATAGTTGACCTTTTTGTTAAAATTTTTGACCAATTATTCTCATTTTCACACTTTCGTACTCAACATCCCTTACACTTATTATCACCCCTTACATCGTCAACAAATATCTTGTTAAATATTCTAATTCCGTAGTCCAAATAATCATACTATTACCATACTTAACCTGACAAAACGTTTCATACTCCGTAAAACAGTAGTACATATTGATCCTACTGCTATGTTTATTAAATCGTTCACACCGTGTACCTTTCATAAACACTGTCTTGTTCACTTCAACTTCATTCTCAATTATTTCGTTAGAAATATTCTTATATTTCAAATCATACTCTTCATGAGGATTTCATTCATATGATCATTACGTCATGCGTGATGTTATTGGTTGTCAATATTTACATTGCAGCATAATCTTTCATTGATGATTTATTACTAGAATCTAGATGGATTTTTTTACTAACCAATTTCCTGTTCTTGTTAACAGCAAAGCCAGCTGCGTTATTGATGTTTTCATAGTAATATTTAATCGCTGTCGGTATAAAACTCGGTGATTCGTATGTGATTAGAACATGTGTTTTAATCATTAAAAATTACTAAGCGCAGCACTAGTCAAGGTCAAACGTTCCATAGTTTACAAGAATTGCTGTATTTTCAATATTTGGTGTCTATGAACATATTGGAAAATTGGGATGCTTTAAGTTGTCATTATCATCACGTATAGACAATTTTGATTTGGAAATAACATCAGGAATTGTTTTCCTTATTAAGTAACGTTATTTTATGCCGAAAAAATAAATCCATTTCAAAATTCAATAATGGTTTTCAGGCGAGATTGTAAGGATTATAATCGGTATAAAAGAAATAATAGAGAATAAATTGCGGTACAAAAAGAGTAAATTTACGAGCTTAAAAAAATCTTTATATAAATAGGGAAAACAGTTAATACGAGAGTATCATACCCTGTTAGAGGAAGGGGAGAAGTAATCGCCGATGCAACCAGCCTATAGAAGTTTCCTATGGTGTAACTCTGTTAAAAATTTGCATTAAAAAACTGTAAATGCCTGGCAACATTTATTTCAGGATTTTTGCCGTTTTAAAAACGGATATATTGACGTAAAGAAGTTATTTTACGGTCACCAGCCCGTAAAATATAAGAGCAAAGTAGGGTAAAAATTACGGTCGCCTATGTTTTACTGAAATACGGGAGAAAACTTTTTTTACGGAGAATTTCCGATTAAAATTACGGTTTGTTTTAAGAACGTATGACACCAAATAAAAGGAAGATCAAGTCTTCTCTTGTGGCTCTTTTGTCTTCAGAATTCCCCTTGGAATGTATGTAAAGAATACAAATATAAGGAGAATGAAGATCGAAAGGATAAATAAGTGTGCATTGGGATAGTTAAGTTTGCATTACGCTCGAACGTGCAATTTATCTTTGATGTCACTAAGAGTGGTAACTATCATATTGATTGCAAAAATTGGATACCAGCAGAAAGAGAGGTCATCATTTATATTTAGTAACGTTAGTTCCAGATGCATATCTGATCCAAACATCAGATTAGCAGACTTATGAAGAGTTATAGATAGGTCGAATTGAACACTTGTGGACGAAAATAGCTAAGAATACAATACATTGTTAAATATTTGCATTTTAAAAAGCGGTAAATTCCTGCAACATTTATTCCAGGATATTTACCGTTTTAAAAACGGATATATTGACGTAAAGGAGTGATATTACGGCCACTAATCGGTAAAGGAGATAATAACAAAGTAGGGTAAAATTACGGTCGTCTGTATTTTACTGAAATACGGCTGAGAACAGTTTATCTTTACTGAGAATTCCCGATTAAAATTACGGGTTTTTTTTTAACAGTGTACGAAAATGTGCTTCTGATTTTAACAATAAGGAGAGAAGAATGTACTCATCTTAGTAAGCTCCCGGTCTATCAATTACTGTGTACACACCTCCGGTTATACATTTCTTATTTCCATATGACCTGAATTAGATATGTGCGCAAAAGATGTGCGAAAACCAACGTCTCACTGGATTTACAGTCAACTTTGCTAAAATCAGACATGTTTCATGGCGAAAATGGCCAAGTTTATGAATATATCATAAATGAGGAAGCCAACATCATTTAAGATTAGTTGTTTTTTTATATGGCGACTTCCAACTATATTTATTCGTTGGCACTCAGTAATATAGGTTTATAATAATCAGTTAGTTTCTATATGCTACTGAACGTTGGAATCCTTTTCTTATAAAGATCTTTTTTTTTCTGCATCTTATAACCTTCATTACTTTAGGAGGCAAGGCTATCACTTTCTGCACCGT
>NC_090761.1:7119723-7122223 GCF_036898095.1 Palaemon carinicauda
ATTAGGCCTTGATAATTATAACCTTCCCAAAACATCACGAGTAAAGGTATGCTATCAACAGAGGCTGCCTGCGATTATTTGCAATAACTTTTAACAACCCTCTCCTCGGCTTTCAATTTCTTTTGATGCAGAATTACTTCTGTTCTTCTGATTTAATGGAACTGGTTACAGCCCTTCCTTAAGGTGTTCCTTAGTGCCAAAGTCATCGCCGGGCAATTAGCGCTACGTAATCTCCGCCCAGAGATAATTTGAGAAATTTAATCCGAGAATTTCAGTAGGTAATTGCGGCCCCCGGTTCCTTTTACGACTCCTGGCTTCATTTGTAATGCCACGAGTGATGGATGGGCCGCATGAGGCGCTCATTCTTATTCATCAACTGTTCTAATTTATGGATGTGCATAACAAAATATATACTATTATCATATATGAATATATACATGTCTATATATATACATATATATATATATATATATATATGTATGTATATATATATATATATATATATATATATATATATATATATATATATGTATATATATATGTATATATATATGTATATATATATATATATATATATATATATATATACATATGTATATATATATATATGTATATATATATATTATATGTATATATATGTATATATATGTATGTATATATATATGTATATATTTATATATATATATATATATACATATATATATATGTATATATATATATATATATATATATATATATATATATATATATATACATACATATACCAAAGGCACTTCCCCCAATTTTGGGGGTTAGCCGACAACAACAAGAAACAAAACAAAAAGGGGACCTCTACTCTCTACGTTCCTCCAGCCTAACCAGGGACTCAGCCGAGTTCAGCTGGTACTGCTAGGGTGCCACAGCCCAACCTCCCCCATTTCCATCACAGATGAAGCTTCATACTGCTGAGTCCCCTACTGCTGCTACCTCCGCGGTCAACTAAGGCACCGGAGGAAGCAGCAGGGCCTACCGGAACTGCGTCACAATCGCTCGCCATTCATTCCTATTTCTAGCACGCTCTCTTGCCTCTCTCACATCTATCCTCCTATCACCCAGAACTTTCTTCACACCATCCATCCACCCAAACCTTGGCCTTCCTCTTGTACTTCTCCCATCAACTCTTGCATTCATCACCTTCTTTAGCAGACAGCCATTTTCCATTCTCTCAACATGGCCAAACCACCTCAACACATTCATATCCACTCTAGCCGCTAACTCATTTCTTACACCCGTTCTCACCCTCACCACTTCGTTCCTAACCCTATCTACTCGAGATACACCAGCCATACTCCTCAGACACTTCATCTCAAACACATTCAATTTCTGTCTCTCCATCACTTTCATTCCCCACAACTCCGATCCATACATCACAGTTGGTACAATCACTTTCTCATATAGAACTCTCTTTACATTCATGCCCAATCCTCTATTTTTTACTACTCCCTTAACTGCCCCCAACACTTTGCAACCTTCATTCACTCTCTGACGTACATCTGCTTCCACTCCACCATTTGCTGCAACAACAGACCCCAAGTACTTAAACTGATCCACCTCCTCAAGTAACTCTCCATTCAACATGACATTCAACCTTGCACCACCTTCCCTTCTCGTACATCTCATAACCTTACTCTTACCCACATTAACTCTCAACTTCCTTCTCTCACACACCCTTCCAAATTCTGTCACTAGTCGGTCAAGCTTCTCTTCTGTGTCTGCTACCAGTACAGTATCATCCGCAAACAACAACTGATTTACCTCCCATTCATGATCATTCTCGCCTACCAGTTTTAATCCTCTTCCAAGCACTCTAGCATTCACCTCTCTCACCACTCCATCAACATACAAGTTAAACAACCACGGCGACATCACACATCCCTGTCTCAGCCCCACTCTCACCGGAAACCAATCGCTCACCTCATTTCCTATTCTAACACATGCTTTACTACCTGTGTAGAAACTTTTCACTGCTTGCAACAACCTTCCACCAACTCCATATAACCTCATCACATTCCACATTGCTTCCCTATCAACTCTATCATATGCTTTCTCCAGATCCATAAACGCAACATACACCTCCTTACCTTTTGCTAAATATTTCTCGCATATCTGCCTAACTGTAAAAATCTGATTCATACAACCCCTACCTCTTCTAAAACCACCCTGTACTTCCAAGATTGCATTCTCTGTTTTATCCTTAATCCTATTAATCAGTATTCTACCATACACTTTTCCAACTACACTCAACAAACTAATACCTCTTGAATTACAACACTCATGCACATCTCCCTTACCCTTATATAGTGGTACAATACATGGCCAGACCCAATCTACTGGTACCATTGACAACACAAAACACACATTAAACAATCTCACCAACCATTCAAGTACAGTCACACCCCCTTCCTTCAACATCTCAGCTTTCACACCATCCATACCCGATGCTTTTCCTACTCTCGTTTCA
>NC_090761.1:7129723-7139723 GCF_036898095.1 Palaemon carinicauda
GTAAAACACCTATCGATATTTCTCTGTCACTTTTATCATCTGGTAAAACACCTATCGTTATTTCTATGTCACGTTTATCATCTGGCAAAACACACATTGATATTTCTATGTCACGTTTATCTATGTTACGTTTATCATCTGGTAAAACAACTATTAATATTTTTTATGTTATGTTTATCATCTGGTAAAACACCTATCGATATTTCTATGTCACGTTTATCATCTGGTAAAACACCTATCGATATTCTTGTTTCACGTTTATCATCTGATAAAACACCTATCGATATTTCTATGTCACGCTTATCTTCTGGTAAAACACCTATCGATATTTCTATGTCACGTTTATCATCTGGTAAAACACCTATCGATAATTCTATGTCACGTTTATCATCTGGTAAAACACCTATCGATATTTCTATGTCACGTTTATCATCTGGTAAAACACCTATCGATATTTCTATGTTACGTTTATCATCTGGTAAAACACCTATCGATATTTCTATGTCACGTTTATCATCTGATAAAACACCTATCGATAATTCTATGTCACGTTTATCATCTGGTAAAACACCTATCGATATTCCTGTTTCACGTTTATCATCTGATAAAACACCTATCGATATTTCTATGTCACGCTTATCTTCTGGTAAAACACCTATCGATATTTCTATGTCACGTTTATCATCTGGTAAAACACCTATCGATATTTCTATGTTACGTTTATCATCTGGTAAAACACCTATCGATATTTCTATGTCACGTTTATCATCTGGTAAAACACCTATCGATATTCCTGTTTCACGTTTATCATCTGATAAAACACCTATCGATATTTCTATGTCACGCTTATCTTCTGGTAAAACACCTATCGATATTTCTATGTCACGTTTATCATCTGGTAAAACACCTATCGATATTTCTATGTTACGTTTATCATCTGGTAAAACACCTATCGATATTTCTATGTTACGTTTATCATCTGGTAAAACACCTATCGATATTTCTATGTCACGCTTATCTTCTGGTAAAACACCAATCGATAATTTTATGTCACGTTTATCATCTGGTAAAACACCTATCGATATTTCTATGTCACGTTTATCATCTGGTAAAACACCTATCGATATTTCTATGTTACGTTTATCATCTGGTAAAACAACTATCGATATTTCTATATATGTTTATCATCTGGTAAAACAACAGTCGATACTTCTCTGTTACGTTTATCATCTGGTAAAACGCCTGTCAATATCCCTGTTTCACGTTTATCATCTGATAAAACACCTTTCGATATTTTTATGTCACGTTTATCATCTGGCAAAACACCTATCGATATTTTTAGGCCACGTTTATCACCTTGTAAAATACCCATCAGTATTTCTAGATCAAATTTATCATCTGGTAAAACACCTATCGATATTGTTTAGGCCACGTTTATCACCGGGTAAAACACCCATCAATATTTCTAGATCAAATTTATCATCTAGAAAAACACCTATCGATATTTCTAGGCCACATTTGTCACCTGGTAAAACATCAATCAATATTTCTAGATCAAATTTATCATCTGGCAAAACACCTATCGATATTCCTGTTTCACGTTTATCATCTGATAAAACACCTATCGATATTTCTATGTCACGCTTATCTTCTGGTAAAACACCTATCGATATTTCTATGTCACGTTTATCATCTGGTAAAACACCTATCGATATTTCTATGTTACGTTTATCATCTGGTAAAACACCTATCGATATTTCTATGTCACGTTTATCATCTGGTAAAACACCTATCGATATTTCTATGTCACGTTTATCATCTGGTAAAACACCTATCGATATTCCTGTTTCACGTTTATCATCTGATAAAACACCTATCGATATTTCTATGTCACGCTTATCTTCTGGTAAAACACCTATCGATATTTCTATGTCACGTTTATCATCTGGTAAAACACCTATCGATATTTCTATGTTACGTTTATCATCTGGTAAAACACCTATCGATATTTCTATGTTACGTTTATCATCTGGTAAAACACCTATCGATATTTCTATGTCACGTTTATCATCTGGTAAAACACCTATCGATATTTCTATGTCACGTTTATCATCTGGTAAAACACCTATCGATATTTCTATGTTACGTTTATCATCTGGTAAAACAACTATCGATATTTCTATGTTACGTTTATCATCTGGTAAAACACCTATCGATAATTCTATGTCACGTTTATCATCTGGTAAAACACCTATCGATATTTCTATGTCACGTTTATCATCTGGTAAAACACCTATCGATATTTCTATGTTACGTTTATCATCTGGTAAAACAACTATCGATATTTCTATATATGTTTATCATCTGGTAAAACAACAGTCGATACTTCTCTGTTACGTTTATCATCTGGTAAAACGCCTGTCAATATCCCTGTTTCACGTTTATCGTCTGATAAAACACCTTTCGATATTTTTATGTCACGTTTATCATCTGGCAAAACACCTATCGATATTTTTAGGCCACGTCTATCACCTTGTAAAATACCCATCAGTATTTCTAGATCAAATTTATCATCTGGTAAAACACCTATCGATATTGTTTAGGCCACGTTTATCACCGGGTAAAACACCCATCAATATTTCTAGATCAAATTTATCATCTAGAAAAACACCTATCGATATTTCTAGGCCACATTTGTCACCTGGTAAAACATCAATCAATATTTCTAGATCAAATTTATCATCTGGCAAAACACCTATCGATATTTCTATGTCACGTTTATCATATGGTAAAACACCTATCGATATTTCTCAGTCACCTTTATCATCTGGTAAAACACCCATCGATATTTCTATGTCACGTTTATCATCTGGTAAAACACCTATCGATATATTTTGGGCCACGTTTATCACCGGGTAAAACACCCATCAATATTGCTAGATCAAATTTATCATCTAGTAAAACACCTATCGATATTTCTAAGCCACATTTATCACCTGGTAAAACACCCATCAATATTTCTGGATTAGATTTATCATCTGGTAAAACACTTATCGATATTTCTAGGCCACATTTGTCACCTGGCAAAGTAAACATCGCTACTTCTCTCTCCTTTGTCACCTGCTTAAGCGCAGGGGACACTATGGCATCGCCAATTGATTTGTATTCAGTGTGTGACACTTACTTATGCTTATTAACGCTATCACGATCAACATTAGCATTGTTACACTTGTTCGTTTGTGATTAGCGTAATGTTATCAGCTCCCGACGTACATTTCGTTAATTATCTACTAAAGTTTGACATTGCGTATGCATATATGCATGTTTCTGCGTATAGGACTGAGTCTCGAGGGTTGTCTACGTAGACATGTTCATGTGTGTTTGTATATATGTTTATGTATAACCGAGCCTTACCCCTACTATCAAAGAGTAGATTTTATGTTTTATTTTTAGGCTTATATAAGTAACCTCTAGAAACCCATATTATTTGTTCTATTTGCTGACAGGGATTAAAGTCTTCTTCACTCAAGGGGTTAACTGCAAGTTATTGCTCAGTTGCTACTTTCCACTCGGTAAGGATAGAAGAGACTCTTTACCTATGTTAATTACCTCTTCTAGAAGGACGTTCCAAAATTAAATCATTGTCTTGGGTAGTGCCATAGCCTCTGTACTAAGATCTTGCACTGTCTTGAATTAAATTCTCTTGCTTGAGGATACACTCAGATACGCTATTATATTTGTTTCCTTGTTGTCTTTCCTCTTTGGGCTATTTTTCCTTTTGTAGCCCTTGCTGAAAAAGTAAATTACGTGACCCCTATAATGAGGTTACCTGCCAGCACGATAAAAGGTCATTTGGAACACATTAGAGCTTAAGGAATAAATGAAGCCTTTTTGTTAATTAGGTAATTATTATTGTTCCCAGGATATTTTTCATTACAAAGTCAATAACATTAATTAATGTATCGGCTTTTGAAAATTGATCTCATGATCAAAGTTAAGCCAATAGTATTATTTGTATATCTTTTTGAGACTGAAATCTACTGCTGTCTGGTTTTGTTATATATAATGCTTGACGCAAATAAAATAAATTACATTATAAACAAAGGATATTATTTTGCATAACATCCTTTCAAAAAATATTTCAGTTAACAAAATTTTCAATCTATTGTTATATCTAAACGCTAACTATATATTCAGATTTTTAAAGGGGGTGCAGTTTTAGTCAACACGCATAAAGGGAATTTTACTTATTGGCTGCGTTATAGAAACATTTCTCAGCTTTATCCATACAGTTTTTTAAAAAAATCAAATAACAGTTCCACCTCAAGACTTTACTAAAGCAAAGTGCGCGATGTTCTAGGTTATTTTTTCCTAACTCAGGGGGAAATTCCCTATTTTGGGTGTCCATCTGGCAAAATAATTAATCTGCCTAACATACGAATGGCTGAGATGTCACAAGTACTGGCTATTATCAAGTTTATCACTCGGCTTTTAATTTGGAGGCTGAATGTATTTCATGCTTATCACGTGTTGCTACTATTGTTTTTATCACACACACAAATATATATATATATATATATATATATATATATATATATATATATATATATATATATATATATATATATATATATGTATATATATAATAATAATAATAATAATAATAATAATAATAATAATAATAATAATAATAAACGACGGCATTTTCGCTTCTAGAAGAACTTCAAATTTGCTATAAAATTCCATTGAAAACATAAACTTCAACAATATGCTTTCAATCGCCTTTTTAGTGTATCTATAGGTAGGTTATATATATATATATATATATATATATATATATATATATAATATTTATATATATATATATATATATATATATATATATATATATAATATTTATATATATATATATATATATATTTATATATATACAGTATACATATATATATAATTTATATATATGTATATATATATATATATATATATATATATATATACAGTATACATATATATTATATAATTTATATATATATATATATATATATATATATATATGTATATAATATATTTATATATGATAACCTATCCATCTATAAATGTGTGTCCGTGTGTACTATCTTATGTTTATATGTACATATACATGTACACACATATATGTATGCATGTATGTATACATGGAAACATATTATGTACATACATTTATATATATATATATATATATATATATATATATATATATAATGTATAAATATAAATACACGCAATATTTGTGTTCATATAATATCATGAAGTAAAAGTAAAATTATCAAGTTGTTCTTCCTTGCAACTCCCATAATGCAAAGCCATCTAATCATCACTTCATTGAAGTAACCAAACATTGCACCAGCGGAATGATTTGCAAAGATTATTGCAAAATGTAATACACCTTTTTGGGGTCATTATACAGACTCTTGCCAGGTGATGTATTGTGGATGTATTACAAGTTGTTTTTGACAAATACTCTCAAACTTACGAATACCTATTATTTTGTGACACGTCATTTTCTCTATCCATCTTTCTGTCTCCGTTTATATCTATCCATCTGTCTGGCTGTTTGTGTAATCATATAGCTATAAATCTATTCTCAATAGTAATTGTAATATTTGATATACTTTTTCTTAGCCTTGTCGAACATGGTCTTTTATTTTTTAAAGATTTCCAGAAATGCATTATTAATATTATTATTATTTATTATTATTATTATTATTATTATTATTATTATTATTATTATTATTATTATTATCATTATCATTATTGTTATTGTTATTATTATTATTATTATTATTACTTGCTTAGCTATAACCTTAGTTGGAAAAGCTGGATGCTATAAGCCCAGGGTCTCCAACAGGGAGAATAGCCCAGTGAGGAAAGGAAACAAGGAAAACTGTAATATTTTAAGAACAGTAACAACAATAAAATGAAGGTTTCCTATATAAACTATGAAAACTTTAACGAAACAAGAGGAAGAGAAATAAGATAGAATAGTGTGCCCTAGTGTACCCTCAAGCAAGAGAACTTTAACCCAAGACAGTGGAATACCATGGTACAGAGGATCTGGCACTACCTAAGACTAGAGAACAATGGTTTGATTTTGGAGTGTCCTTTTCCAAGAAGAGTTGCCTACCATAGCTAAAGATTCTCTTCTACCCTCACCAAGAGGAAAGTAGCCACTGAACAATTACACTGCATTATTTAACTCCTTGAGGAGAATATATAAAGAATAGGCCAAACTACTCTGTGTATATGTAGGCAAAGGGAAAATGAACCATAACCAGAGAGAAGGATCCAATGTAGTACTGTCTGGCCAGTCAAAGGATCCCATAACTCTAGCGCAGTGGTGCCCAAACTATCTTACCTGACGCCCCCTTTTTGCTTCCAGTAGACCCGTACGCCCCCACTCCTCTCTTTTTTTTATATGAAATGATTCTTGCATTCATTTCTTAGCATTGTACAGGAAAACAGATTTCTGTTTGTATTACATTTTAATAATGAAAGCCACTCAAACAAATAATAGTACATTCCAGTAACTAAAAACGAAACATTTGGTTCAAAGTGAGCGAAAAAAAGTTTGAACATTAGCAAATTGGAAAAATTGAGTTGCAATTTTAAGAATAGATCATTTGAAAACATGGCATATAATATTTGGAAATACTTAAGAGACTAAGGCACAATTTCTGGTCAAATTGGTGAGATGGATGCATGTATGTAATGACAGATATTTCTTCTTTTAATGATTTTATTATTCTATTAAACAATTAATTTCGATCAGATGACTTCACGCCCCCCTTGTATCGTCCTCACGCCCCCCTAGTGGGGCGCGCCCCCCAGTTTGGGAACCACTGCTCTAGCGGTAGTATTTCAACGGGTCGGTAGTGCCCTGGCCAACCTACTACCTGCATAGGAGAGGGAAAAAGAATTGGGGGGGGGGGAGTAAGTGCGTGGTGGGAATATTGACTGAGCTTAAGGGCTAATGGCTCAAAACACGAAATTGTGCAATTTACAAAAAGTAGCGTGAACGCTTATCCACGAACGAGGGAAAACAATAAGAAACTCAAGAAAAATATAAATAAATAATATTTTCTCTCGTAGGAACAACAAATGACACCATTTCATTAAAACTACAGGAATTCAAATGCCTTTGAATTGTTGTATCATAAGTCACGAAAATAATGATTTTACATCAATTGTTAATACCTGGGATATAAATTAGAGAATTTTTCATCAGTCCTCCATGGCGTATGCCATCCTGCAAATTGAGAATGTATTATTATTATTATTATTATCATTATTATTATTATTATTATTATTATTATTATTATTATTATTATAGTTGTTGTTGTATTATTTGTTTTATTAAGTTTACACACACATTGTATATACAGCGGAAAGAAAAGAATGCTCCTTGGAGGAATTATTGTAGATGCCATTTAATCTCTTCAGACATGAAAGATATTCTATGCTCACAAAACCTCTATTTTCAACATTGAAGGGTCAATGGATACGATGTAGCGGAGAAATTGTCTTCGGGTAAAGACTAGTTGCTGGTGACAATCAAGCACCGCTATATCGCACCGTCACAGCGGAATGGAAAGCCACTCCGAGTCTCGGGATCAATTTCCGGTAATCGGAGATTCCGCAATATAAAATAGGCGAAAATGTATATAAATTTTGTCATCTGCGAATGACTTATGTAAGTGAGGTGTGTGTTCAAAACTAATCATTTAACATATACATAAACCGTAATGACAATAATGTTGGGATTTCATTGGTGACTGTTGTATTCCGGCGAATATGTTTTGCGTTCAATAGTCTCCTGTCAATCATAGAAAACGACATTTGAATACATTATTACATGCTTATAACATCTTTTTTATATGGTATGCGTATGTTTGTGCCTACCGTTTCATTGAATCCCATATGGCGCATATATTCAGCGTTCAGTAGTCTCCTGTCAATGATGTAAAACAACCTTTGAATACATTGTTATATGTATATAACATCTTTATATATGATATATATCTATGGTTGTGCCTACCGTTTCACTGAAGCCCATATGGTAAGCACTTTATTGTAACCTTACCCCTTACCTGCTGCTTAATTAGCGTAGTTCATGGCGGAAATTCTTCAGTTTACAAGGAGTATGTTATTTTTTAATTACCGCATAATTTCTTTTTGTTTAGATAAAACAGTATTTTTACTTACAACAAAATGCATAAACTCCTAGTTACCTTTTTTTCATGTTTTTTGGTTTATAAAGATATATAACCACAGTAATATATGACACACGTTCAACTTTTAAGATTAAGATCAACAACCAATATGTCCTAGATATATATATATATATATATATATATATATATATATATATATTATATATATATATATATATATATATATATATATATATTATATATATATATATATATATATATTATATATATATATATATATATATGAATATATATACAGTATATATACGAGTATATATACTTAATTGCTCTTAGACATAACCTTTCTCGTAGGCTCTTTATAATAGACACTGAAGTTTTAGATTTATGAATATGTATGTGTATATATATAAATACACACATATATATGTATATATATGTATATATATAATATATATATATATTATATATATATATATATATATACATATATTTATGAATATATATACAGTATATATACGAGTATATATATTTAATTGCTCTTAGACATAACCTTTCTCGTAGGCTCTTTATAATAGACACTGAAGTTTTAGATTTATGAATATGTATGTGTATATATATATATATAAATACACATATATATATGTATATATATGTATATATATAATATATATATACACACACACACACATATATATATATATATATATATATATATATATATATATATATTTATATGTATATACTTAGATGCTTTTAGACAACCTTTCTTGTAGCCTCTTCATAATAGAAACTGATTTTTTAAATATATGCACTGCAGATATATAAATATATACATATATAGTGTATTTATATGTACTGCGTATATATATATATATATATATATATATATATATATATATATATATATATATATATACATATACACACACAGTAGGCACTACATTTGATATTAAGAATGTATGGTATGGAATGCAAGTACTTGAAAGCTACTAAAATTCTTATAAAGTGCATGGGAATAGTTTTACGGCTGAGCAACTAGTGCAGTGTGAAAGTGGGATGAGATAATGTTGTACTTTGTCTCCGTAGCTCTTTAGTTTTGAATTTCTATAGATTATCTTATACTGAAAGTGTAAGAGTGAACATTGAGAGTATGAAAGGTGAGCAAAGCTACAGTTATGAGAATGAAACGGAACGATTAAGCTACGTCAATTACTATTAACATTGGGGCAGAAGAATAGAAACTTTTGGCCCCTACAGGTATTTGAGAATAATACAGTATGATTGATAGTGACAGGATGAGAGGTGAGTTTAATCCTAGATGAGGGTATTCGAAAAAAAGACTTATGAAGTCAAGGTTGAAAAGTACAAAGATATTTTAGTGCAAGCAATCCTTAATGATATTAGCATGTGGATACTAAAGTAATATGAAAAAGAAAGTTTAATGTTTTTGAGATACCCAGTCATCATTGCATGTATGTAGCAGGGATTTATGTACTGCTGATGGACCTTATTTGTAGTTTTCAGAAGCGGTATTTTGATGGGGAAGTTTTTTTGCATAAAAGGCTCATCTGTGATTCATGAGTTGAATTATGAAATTGTCAGTGACCGTCGTGTCGTCCATTTTTGACGATCCTTTTAGCGAAAACGGCTTTGCACTGACCAACAACTGTGATGATAATCATTCAAAAGCATATAAGCAAAGATAATTTTTGAATATCATAAAATTCAACGCCATTTGATAGAAGTGCAGAAGTCTCGCTCGGTTGCCTCAAAAGAATATTTATATAATC
>NC_090761.1:7147223-7152223 GCF_036898095.1 Palaemon carinicauda
TCTCTCTCTCTCTCTCTCTCTCTCTCTGTACCACTTACTCATACTCACAAATAACCCTCTCTTTAGCCGGAGTCTGAATTTGCATAAAGTTCTCATTTGATTCTGGGGTTTGGCACACTTTACATATCATTTTCATAGTGTGGAAACTGAACCGCCATTTTGCACGTGTTTTGAGCACTTAAAGAGTTTAAGAAATTGTACATTTAATGACTTAAAGAGTAGTTATAAACATTACTCTTAACATTTACTTTCCTCTTTTACTGTACGTACTCTGGCTTTACTGTTTTTGTCTATCCTGAAGATGATTTTTTTTTCTTCTTTTCTTCTTGCTCCTCTCCCCTCTCTTCTTGTTCTTCTTCTTCTTCTTCTTCTTCTTCTTCTTCTTCTTCTTCTTCTTCAGGGCGAAGCTTGAGAGATCCTGGCGGAATCTTCGCTGCTTGTTAAGTAATGTCCTACTCTGAAGATGGTTAATTACAGTTGTGTGGATGGAAGCCTTTAATTGCCTCGACTTCAGGTCTGCTTGGTTACCTTACAACCATTATTACCGGCAACTTGTTATGGACTTATGTCAGCAAAGTGATGAAGCCCTTTATGAGGAACTGTTTATGCGGCTGCAATAAGCCAGGCTCTCTTCAGCGGCGTGCAAAACATTTTAGGCGTATTTTGCCGTATTTCCAGCGAGCAATTAGAATTAGTAAGATATACATTCTTGTGGCCTATGCAGAGTGCTAAATGACTTCCCTTAAGAGCTGGAAAATACACGCTGTTGATGCGTTAGCCCCAGGTGTAGCAGGATATGCTTGAGAATTCTCGGTCTTTGCTTCGATGCTAACTGAAGTTTAAACGGGCTGGTTTTTTTTTTTTTTTTTTTTTTTTTCCCCATGAGGAAACTTAAGTTTAATTTTTTTAAGGAAGAAGGGAGGATTTAAAATTATTAATGACAATTTTTTGCGACGCAGTTTTCTATACAATACGAACATAATTATTATCATTATTACTAGCTAAGCTACAACCTAAATTGGAAAAGCAAGATGCTATAAGATTAAGGGCTCCAACAGCGAAAAATAGCCCAGTGAGGAAAGGAAATAAGGAAACAACAAAAGTAACAATATATCAGCAGTAGTTAAAAAGAACAGTAATGAAGAGATTAATCAACAATACCCAACAGCAAATGAAAATTCTTACAGTAAGGTAATCGAGCTCTTGATATCACAAACTAATGGACACTGGTGATGCAAATGACTTACGTAACACAGACGATAATGAAGACGCGAGAGTAGAAAGTGAGAGAGTCGACTTGAAAACGCCCTGAATAAGGAAACGCTAAGCTAACTCATCAGACTCACAATCCAAGTGAACATGTTCATCCCAAGAACAACCAACAACAACCCACGTCGTAATGACGAACATCATGAACACCGACTCTTTTTGGCTCACGGGGGCGATACTTTTGTTTACTTTCTCTCCTCCTCCTCCTTCTTCTTCTTCCCTGAATATAGTATAGGAAGGAACCCGAACCAAGGCTCGAAACCTGCCTAATGACCAATTGACGTCGCCCGTGACGGAAAGACATCAGAAGTTTACCGAGGTAAGTTTAAGCTATCATTAGAAATTCATTTGTATTTCTGGTGGCCCTGGGTTCAAATTTGCAGTTCGCCAGGATTCGGTCTTATGTGTTTTATGTTTTCCAGCAAGTTTCCTTTCTAGTTTTCATCTTAAAGGGAGCTTTTGGTTGCAGATGACCATTTTTTATCTTTTCAATTCCATTTTGTTTTATATTTATTTCAATAATTTTTAATAATTTTATATATCTTTTTTTTAAAGGAGTTATAAACTGTCCAAACTATAACTAATGTTTATCCCAGTTATTGTCAAGAACTACCATGTGTTATGAATTTCCCTTTACAAATTTGTTTGTATAAGTTTGAATTGAATGAAAAATCTATAAAATGTAAATTAGATAAAAAATAATTTGCGTATTATTTTAGAACGATATTACCTTAAGCTGCACGCATATCTCAAACTTTTTTTCCGTTAAACTAATTGCATTCTCAATTGTTCCCCTTGATTAAGAACTTACGGAATAACAAATGTAGAGAGAGAGAGAGAGAGAGAGAGAGAGAGAGAGAGAGAGAGAGAGAGAGAGAGAGAGAGAGAGAGAGAGAGAAAGAGATGGAAGAACTGTAATAGAAAACAATGACAGACGGGGAAAAGCAGCTAGAGCGAAACACAAAGAGGAGAGAGATAAACCGATATACTATATATATATAGGCGTTTCAACTATGTTTCTTTCCTGCAAGAATTTGATAAGTGCGTCACTTAAAGAATTATTGTAGAGCATTCAAAAGTACTGTACTCTTTTCTCTTCTCTCCACGTGTATATCATTATTATTATTATTATTATTATTATTATTATTATTATTATTATTATTATTTTTATATAAAATGGGCCTTCATCTTGTTCCACAAGCTTTCACATGATTGAAGAAATATGACTTGATGATATACACATGAAAAAAAAATAATGCTTAGTAAATCAGGCAATCGTAATCGTCCACAAGAAAGGCTGAGAAAAAAATAGATGTGTAATCAAAGTTGATATTGTTAGATAGAATACGACCATCTTATTGAATTTTTTTTTTTTTTTTTTTTTTTTTTTTTTTTTTTTTTTTTTGAGAAAAGGGCATTTTACGTTTCACAATCTCATTATGTTTACCAAAAGCTCTCCGTTCCATGTATATCCTTTTAATTTCAGTCTCGTGTCCTTTGTAAATTACTTACCGTCTGGCCAAAGTATGTATATTCATTAACAATCTCTAGAGGTTAGTCCATAACTCTTATTTGTTGTGTCTGCATTTTTGTTATTTGCCGCTTTTTATTATCAATACGCATTCACTAGAGAGTTTTCATATTACACAGATATTTCACTATTTTTATCGAGGTTAGACATTTCTCTGGACGTCATCATCACTTTATTTTAATTTTTTGTCATCACATACCAATGATATGGAAAATAATCTCTTAATTTAAGTATCTCAGAAGGCTATGAAATGTATTGTATGAAATTACTAGTCTTTATTGAAGTTATATACATGAGCACCACATTTGCCTTTAGAAAAATGTAGGACTGATAATTAAAACATGTCTTAGAAATTAAACACAATGACGTTCTATGAATAACCAAAACCCACTGGGGAAATTTTAAAAATTAAAATAAGAGTATTATTATTCACTAACACATATTGACGGTTTATCCAGAATAACGAGTTGAAAGTTTTATTTTCATGAAGTTTGAAAATAAAGATTGATTTTAACAGCTTCTTTAGTGAAACTTCACCTATTTATACAAATGAACGATGAATCTCTGCCCTATCTCGAACCTAATTTGATTAGTTTGACAAAAGGTTTTAGAAATCTGTATTTTTTTTTTATATAGTTAAAAATGCTGGATCCCCTAATATATGTCATGCAGTAGCTGTTTTAACCTGTGAAACCCACATTACTATTTGAAGTCGAAAGCATCGATGTTTTTTTAACTTTATCATTATTTTCATTGTAAAGGGAGCTCACATAATCATTATGGATAAATATATTTTAATCGCTGCATATATACAATAATTGTCTCTTCGAGAAAACCTTCATACACATGAACAGACGACCATAACTCTCTAATTCATCCCTGGTTCAAATTCATATTCTCACACCAGAAGTTCACCGTTCCTATTCTTAGTTCATCTTAGAGACATCAGTATATCACTACATATTTATAGCCTGAAGAGTTAATGTGAACCTTGGAATATAATTCACTTCATGTTATGCCTGGTTATATTTTCATAAAGATATTTTTCTTCGTTGAAGCAGAAATAGCAGAATATACTAGATATAAATAGGTAACCTTTAAGAAAGGCTTGCGAAAAAAAAATGTAAAGCAGGTAGCTTAAATGAGTTAATCTTGTGGATGATAACAAAATTTCCTCTAATAGTCTCAAAGATACAAAATTTGCGGTCAGCTGAGTTATAGGTAATTGACATTTCTGATAGAAAATAAATAGTAATGTTAATGGAAGTGCCAAAATAGTAGCCAAAACCTGTGATGTATGAGAGCCCCCCCCACAAAAAAAAAAAAAAAAAAAAACGCACAAAGTATTGATTTCAAGGTCATTGAAGGTACAATAAGAATATCCTATATATAGGAAGAAATCCATGTGGAGATGCTTAAGATACCCATAAATCTATGGTTGTCAAAACAAAATGCCCAGGTCATCAATCACCCATTGCAAGCATCTGATCTTTTCAAGACAAGTAGAGTAATTGATAACTCCTAATCTTATGGCCAAGATATCTTTGTGATATTCTTAAAAGATATTGATCTTGGTTACATATTTAAGAATAACAATTTATTGAAAGCATGACCAAATAAGCGTGATTTAAGATATAGGTTAAAATTTAGTTACACCTAAATTAACTTTTACGAAGGATGTAGAACCTATGTTTCAAGTCTCCCAGAATACAATCATTAGAAACTTTGTTAGCCTTAACTCTAAGAATACTTAAGGATTTTAGGTAAATTGGTTTCCATTTTTTAAAAACAACTTCTTTGTATTGATATACAAACTGAATAAATGGCCAGCAGTATTCAAGATGAAAATCAAACGCTGGAATTTCGGCAGGAACCAATCATCTCAAAGCATTGGATCCGATATAGAAATTGATGGTTTTACAAAGAAATTGCGAAAATGAAACTGTGAAGAGTATTCATATACGTGTCTTAGTAAGTGTATTCTTCAGTAGGTCACATTTAAAAACTAAATTGAACAATCTCTCTCTCTCTCTCTCTCTCTCTCTCTCTCTCTCTCTCTCTCTCTCTCTCTCTCTCTCTCTCATCCGTGAAAAAAAACCTTTCTAGATGTTTAGCCGACGATATGTAAGACATCTATGAGAGTCTTTGTAGTGAATGCCTCATGACGTTGCAGGAAAACATATCTTATCGAGCGTAGCAT
>NC_090761.1:7157223-7159723 GCF_036898095.1 Palaemon carinicauda
TAAATAGTGGTTTTATTAGCTTGTACCGGACATGACTGGAGCTTCTATATTTGGTTAATCTTGTGATTATGACTCAATGAGAGCAAACGACCCTAAATTCATGCCATAAATCTCGACTTAATGGCGCCTAATCTGCATATTTCGACGGCAGTGTTTCTGACACGTTTTTTCGCAAGCTGTTTTGGGTCAAGAGGGCTACGGCATCGCACACACCTGAATGAAGGGTTACGGCTTCACACCATTACAAATCGCATTTAGAAACGTCATAATTCACTCGTTCGGTCTTTGATAAATCTCTTACAAATTACGTGTTTACTTATGGCTGGAATCTACCCCCCACCCCCCACCCCCAAATCTCCACTCCCCCCCCTCCCTAGAAAATAATAGTTACTTTTGATTGCAGCTCCTCTAGGAGAAGGATGCTACAAAATCAAACCGTTGTTCTCTGATCTTGGGTAGTGCCATAGCCTCTGTAACATGGTCTTCCACTGTCTTAGATTGGAGTTCTATTGCTTGAGGGTACACTCGGGCACGCTGTTCTGTCTTGTCTTTCTTCGTCTATTTTGGTAAAGTTTTTATAGTTGATATAGGAAATATGTATTTTAATGTTACTCTTTTTTTTAAATTATATTTTTCCCTGTTTCCTTTCCCCACTGGGCTATTTTCCCTATTGGAGCCCTGGGCTTATAGCATCCTGCTTCTCCAACTAGGGTTGTAGCTCAGCAAGTAATAATAATAATAATAATAATAATAATAATAATAATAATAATGATAATAATACGGCTTCACACCATTACAAATCGCATTCATAAACATCATAATTCACTCGTTCGTTCTTAAATAAATCTCTTATAAATTACGTGTTTACTTACAGCTAGATTCCCCCCTCCACCCTCCCCACACACTCCCCTACCCCAAGGAAACACTGTCCCCATAGTCTCAAAAAGACAGTGGAAAATCTTAAGTGCTTTTTCCTTGTACTCGATTGTAGCAAAAGGATTTTATATAATTTTCAGGAACTTTTTTCGCCTTGCATATTGTTAGTTTTAAGTATATAATCTTGAATAGCGTTTATACATACACGTTTAATTTGGATATATGTATATATATATATATATATATATATATATATATATATATATATATATGTATATATATGTGTATATATATAATGTGTGTGTGTATATCAAACGTGTTTAGCCTATATATATATATATATATATATATATATATATATAATGTGTGTATATCAAACGTGTTTAGCCTATATATATATATATATATATATATATATATATATATATAAATATATATATATATATATATATATATATATATATATATATATATATACATGTGTGTGTATGTGTGTGTATCAAACGTGTGTTTACCCTACTGTATATGGGCGTGTATGTATATACACTGTATATATATACATATGAATATGTAAATTAAAATAATTTAGATTATTATTACATATATAGGGGTACTCTCTCTCTCTCTCTCTCTCTCTCTCTCTCTCTCTCTCTCTCTCTCTCTCTCTCTCTCTCTCTCTCTCTCTCTCACACACACACACATATATATATATATATATATATATGTATATATGTATGTATATATATATATATATATATATATATATATATATATATATATATATATATATATATATATATATACATGTGTGTGCGTATGTACGCGCGTGCTTACCAATTTTTTATTACTTTGAAATTAGCCCAATGTCGCAACCTTCTTGAATGATGCCAGGGGATGTCATGGGAAACTGAGCATCCATCCGAATGCTAGACTAATCCAACACTGCTTCTGAAAATTTCGTAGTTCTAAAAACAGTTGTTATAATTAATGTGTTATCAACTCACCTCGATATAAACTTATAAAGGTAACCAAAGGATAAAGGGATTTTATAATACATTAATACTTCGAGTACAAAAATAGATATTAACTTAAAAACCCAGCTTCATCAAGCCAAATGTTTTGCGTGTCTTTTTTAATAACTTTGAAATTAGTTTCAACACTCATGTAAAAATGAATTACGATAAGTAGAGATTTCTGTAGGATATGGAAGGCTGCAGAATTATTGGTAAAATTGTATTATGATTATTACGGACTCGGGAGAAACGGAACTTTTTAAATATCATAAAAAGAGATAAGATTGAAACACAAGAAAATTAGAGAACATAAATGCAAAAACACTAATAATTAAATGGGAAAAGTTGTAAAGTGTTAACTTTAGTGATGATATGATGAAGCCTAGTGTGAAATTTTACGGTTTTCACAATCCACTGTTTGACAGTGGGCCAAACTTAGTCCGTAGAATCTAACAGTGTGCGAACAAATGGGTTTGACGCCTGTTCGTGGGAAACGTACTGCTGTATTCAACAGCTCTAATTGCCCTTAATTGTGCCAAATCATCGTTTACTTTGTCACACGCTGTTCGCAAACCCTCTTTGCACATTTTCTTTCTTTGCCTCTTTTTATA
>NC_090761.1:7162223-7167223 GCF_036898095.1 Palaemon carinicauda
AAGAAACTCTCGAGTTCTATCGGGACTCGAACCCCGGTTTGACGATCGCCAGCCAGTGACGTTCCCAATAGGCCACCGCTCTACAATATAATCATAGGACAACGCATGTTACTGGATTAATTACCTCCAGCAAAGTAGAGGATATATATTTTATTTTTCCCTTTATTGCATTCAAGTTGATGTCATCTTGACGCCGGCGTCAATGGCCATCGATATTAGGATGGCAGAAAACTTCAAATCATTCATTCATTCATTCATCTTGACGATGACAAAAAAAAAAAAAAAAAAAAAAAAAAAAAACACATTGATACAATACAACAACAAAAAGGTGATATCGAAATTGGATCCTACTTGGAGCAATCAAGATCCCATACTTTCAAATTTCATGATATGTAAGTTCATGGGAATGAGTATTTATGAATCAGCAATTGGTGTGTCATCACAAGTGCTAAATCTTAATGTCATACGCTCGGCGATGACCAAATAAATAATGTACTCAATTTGTGGACACTGCTGTATTTATACCATGGTTTAAGTTTGTTGTTTTTTTTCATATTGAAGGCATAATTTGCCACATGTGGCAGTAATTTAACTTACTGGAAGAAATTTTTATTTATGTACAGGTTTTTTTCCTTTTGCTCGGTAAAGGCATCCTTGCGAAGTTGGAATACTTTCATGAAACACCATTATTAATTTTACTGTAAAAGTAAATGAATAATTCATGTCTAGATGTTAATCATTACTCGCATTATTTACTGAACTGTAATCTTCCGTTCATTGCCGAGGATTTTTTCCTACCATACATGTTTGTCACAGAAGCTAAAGTTCTTTTGTCTCTCTCTATCCTAATGATACATAATCGTAATGGTTATTAGAAATAATAATGGATATTATAAAAGAATTCTTATTGATGTCCGTATTATCAATAAGGTAATTTTGAATGGCATAACATATACGTATTTATATAATGAATAAATGAATTAATTGTGAGCAATTAATCAGTTAAATATAATATCTAAAGTTTATAAAGATTGTGAAATACAGTAAAAACGCTGTTCAAGCTTAAAGATTACATAATAATAAATTCTAAAGGTGACTTTTCAGAATCAAACTGTGAATAACCGTTTTTAAGGCAACAATAGTGGAATTATCTTATTCTCTTTTTTTATTTGCATAAATTATACATTTATATGAATAATTCTCCCATAAAAATATCGTTCCGTTCGCTCTCGAAAAATATATATAATTTTGCAGGCATTTTTGTAAAGCTGATTCAAGAAAAATAAAAGAAAATTATTCCATTGACCTCCGATTTCACCGCTGAGTATCAAGGAGAGAAGAAAAATGACACCAAATCAGAGGTTCCTTTAATTACTGTCATTTCTTGAAGCCCAACGAGGGTGACAGTCAGTGGAAACCTACGAGCGAAGGTGTCCCAAGCACCTTCGCAGGAAGTGACACGAACTCGTTTTTGCATGTGCATTAGAAAGAAAGCATTGGAGGCGATGCTTTTGAAAGGAACCGAACATTAACGTGGAATAAGAAATAGTGAAAAAGAAGCAAGGAGCATTATCAAGATTTATTCAAAGTACGCTATTATGCAAAGTCAAATACGATTTAAGGAAAAAAAAAAAGATAAATAAAGGGGGTTTTAACGAGAGCCGTTGTGAAGCAAAGCTATATATATATATATATATATATATATATATATATATATATATATATATATATATATATATATATATATATATATTTATATATATATATATATACATATATTATAAATTAAAATTCATATGAGTGTAACTTTAGATATCTAACAGAGGTGAACAAGAGTGGTAAAGTAGAGTGGGAAATCTAAATAACATATAAGCACGAGTGACGAGTTTTCATAAGAATGGCCAAAAATGTACGAAGAATTTTTGGTAAAGGTTATATAAGAAAAGAAAAGTCAATTTAAACTTAACCAGTAAAAAATGGCAAAAATTTTAACCAGACATTCAGAGAATCATATCGTTATCGAGAGATGATACAAAGATATAACAAATAAATTTTAGTTGTAAATGTTAAACAGAATGAAATAAAAGAATGAATTGACGTTTACATAAACCGTCGTTTTTTTTTTTTGGTATTGACCATAAATGGAAATGGCGAGAAAATACTTGGGCAATTATATTAGGTGTTAAGTTAACCTTGCGAAAGGTCTATGCATGCTTAACACAAGGTGCTGTAATTAATTTGATTTATAGAAAATAATCTATAAAGAAGATAAACCGTGAGAGAAGAAGGAAAAATTTTGGACTTATTTATGGGTTTTTAGTTCTAGTTCACGAGAGAGAGAGAGAGAGAGAGAGAGAGAGAGAGAGAGAGAGAGAGAGAGAGAGAGAGAGAGAGAGAGAGAGAGAGAGAGAGAGAGCAAATGACACTCACAGACCATGGCTATTTACGTTACAAATTTACCAGGTCTCTGTCATACCGGAAAAGTGTAGGTTCAACTTCTTAAAAATTATGACTCACTTCTTCTCTTTACACCACAGGAAGATAAATCTTCCAAAAACACGACTCGTAAAATAGTATCTGCGGAGATTTATTCCACAAAAATAGTAGTTCCTCTTTCCTAAAACAAACAAGACTGGACAATAACCACTCGGCAAATGCTTGTTACTAAGTCGTTAAAAGAGACCAGATAGATATTGTCACAGATAGTTAAAGATGTCTTTTTCTCACAGCTAATGCATCTTGGCGGTCTGTCCTTCCTGCAATGATCGGTTTTTCTCACTCGCCTGTCTGTTTTAACGTCACCCCTGTTTTACTTATTTGTATTATATATATATATATATATATATATATATATATATATATATATATATATATGTATACATATACATATATATATATATATGTATGTATATATATATATATATATATATGTATGTATATATATATATATATATATATATATGTATATATATATGTATATATATATATATATATGTATATATACACAAACATAAATATATATAATCAAAATCAATTACTTCCCTGCCTTTTATATTAGTCGCCTTCGTTTAATTTCATTGTCCTTTCAATTATCTATTTTCTTTGTTTAGTTGTTATTTTTCATCATATTTTCCCTTCCTGCACTATATTGGTTCTCTTTTTTTCATTTACTTTCCTTTCATTCTATTTTTTTTTCTTGCGTCCGCTCCAACCATTTTTTCAATTACCCTTAACCGTAATTTTTAATATTTCCAATACTACCGACATCTTTTATTGGTAACTTAGTGATTGATATATTATCGTGCTCTATTGATGACACGAATGTAATAACAATCGCCTATAGTCTATTAACTTTCGTAGTTTTGCAGGCATCTCCATTTTATAAAATGCCCAGTCTAAGTTTACCACTTTCTTTCCCCGGGTTAAGTGTTTGCAATTTTTCCCAATATTTCCTGCGTTCCTCTGGACTTTGCTTAATTTAAGCATTAGAGTAATCGCTCAATAGTCTTCATGAAAAAAAATTAAAGGTTTAATGTGTTCGAAGAGTAGATCTTTTTTTTTTCAAACTGAGGAATTTTTTATAGATCAGTGTCTCTTCTAATTATAGTACATTAAAAAGAAAACATTTTCTGATGCCTATTTGGTGATGTTATATGCTTCCGTATATGTAGCAAAATTCAACCATTTTCTAAAGTAATAATTTTGAATCAATGAAAAAATTAGGAGGTAAAGCTATGTAGAATGAAAATGCTAATAGATGTTGTTGTTATTATTATTATTATTATTATTATTATTATTATTATTATTATTATTATTATTATTATTATTATTATTATTATTATTATTATTATTATTATTTTGTAAATCATGGTCTACAGAGACTGGTGGTTTTTAGTGTAGAGTTCCGGGTTACAATAAATTTCCTTAGGAATCCATCATTTTCCTCACTGTATGTGCAGTTTCAAGTAGCACACTCCTCTGCACAAGTCCTGGTGTTATATCGCCTCCTATCTTCTCAAGATTCCTTTTCAATTACTAAGGTATAATTCCTAGCGTTCGTAGGATTATTGGTACTACTTCTATCTGCATACTCCATAGCCTTCTCAATTCACTTCATAAGTCCTGGCACTTTTCTGTTAGTTCTCTCTTCAGATTTTCCACTCTTTGAGTCCCACGGTACAGCAGCATCTATAAGTGATACTTTTTTGCCATATCCACCAGATTGTCGTCTGGTCGATGTGGTTATATCACCCTGTCAGTCCTTATACTGTATCCTCAGAGTAGTTTTTCATGATCATTTTCTACCACAACTTGTGGTTGATGTTCGTACAATTGTTCCCTCTTTCAAAGTAAATTAAAGTAAATTACAATTACATTCGCTTACGGGCTACCAACACAAGAGCCCGTGTCTTGCATAAGGCAAGGCAATCTTAACAGACAGTACAATTGGCTGCTGCATTGTATTTTATATTATCTACAGAGACTCTATTGGAAGCTTTAGCCACTCTATCGTGTCGTTTCTTATATTAATTCTGAGGAAAATCTGAACATTCACTGGCGATGTGGGTGGTTGATTGCCTCTTCTTTTGCCAGATGTCTTGCACTTTGACGAGATTTTAGTTCCGTCTATTGCTCGCTGAATATATCTTGTGCTCTCATTATCATTTCATTATTTTTCTTTAGTTTTCCTCTCTGTAGCCAATGCCATGTTTCCTTACGGGCCAATTCTTCAATTTTTCTCAGAATTTGTCCATGCATCGGTTTTCTTTTCCATTCTTCTTGTCTCTTTTTTTTTCTTCTTCTTATTCTCCCCTTGTACACTTCTGGGTCTTTATCCTACTTTATAATGTTTTCTTCCCTTGCACTCTTTAGATATTGATCTTCACTGGTTTTAATGTATTGTCCCAGTGCTCTAGTTTCGATTTTGACACCAGCCTCTATACTGGTGAACGGTGGCCATCTTGAAAAGAGCCCTCGGATGCAATGCTAGTGGAGCTTAG
>NC_090761.1:7169723-7192223 GCF_036898095.1 Palaemon carinicauda
ACCTTAAGAAGGTCTTACCATGCCTGCATTGCATGACTATCATCAGTTTGAAAAGGACGTTAGCTTGTCATTTAATTTATGTCTCTGAGGCCAAGTGAAAACAAAACCATTAGTTTCTTTTCCATTATCTCTACATTTTTATTTTCAAACATATGTTCAGAAAAAAACATTTGAATTGCTATCAAATTTCCTAGCGATGAATGCTATTCATCAAGCTATATTATTCAAGTTTTTAATATATGTAGTCTTTTTCCTGTTTACTTATTGTTCTTCTTGCAGAAAATTACACATCTTCATATTGGCGATGATTCCCGTAAATGACATTTAATTTTAGGCTTATGAGAGTTTTCTTTGCTAACCTTGGGTACGACCTTCAATAAAGAAATATTCACATATCAAAAAGAATTTTACTAGAATTCATATTAAACAAAACTAAGCTACCATATATTTTCCATGTTCATATAACTTACTCGTTTTTTTTTATTGTCATTCAGTATATTAACTGTGAAGTGAAAGAGAAGAAATATCACCCTTTATGATGTTTAAAGAACGGTATTTTTTACCATTTCGATATATTTCGTTTCATTTCAGTTGTTTGAAATCTAATGAAATAACAACAAAATAGAATACTGATAGTGGAGTGTGTGATCAACTTGACTTTGTGATATCAAGATTTGATAAAGCCCGTTCCAAATTATCACGATTTACTGGAATTTTTTTTTTTCTTAAAATCGGGGAAAAAAATTTTACGATGTATTCTTCAAAATTCAATTCAAGTTTTTCTTCGAATCTTCACAATTGTAAGTAAATCACAAAATACATTTTTTCTTTTTTATGGCTTGAAAGTCCCGCCTACCACCAAAACACACACACACAAAAAAAAAAAAAAAAAAAAAAAAAAAAAATATGTCATTCGCCTGAGGAACATTGCCTAAAAAAGGCTGAATGAACGATGTCATTGGAGAGTAAAAGTAATGTCGTTCAACCAGTAAGCTGCCGAAGTCAAACACTTCTGTCCGAATACCTCTTTTGCCTTATTAACTGTATTATAACAGGAACAAACGGCTGTAATGATTGTTTGTATTGCTAAAGTAATGACTTCCTCCAAAGGCGATTTAAATTGAGACAGAGAAGGAAATAAATTAAGAAAGTAAGAGAAAGATGAAGGACTCAATCGCACGCACCAGGTGTTCGTTTGGTACCCTGCTGTTAAAATGCTGGACCTCCTACAGTCAGCTCTTCGTCATAGCTGTCATCTCTCTGTCTCTCTCTCTCTCTCTCTCTCTATTTCGTTTGCCTCTCTGTTTGTGTCTCTTTCGTGTAAATACATTTGTTTGTTTGTGGCTTCGAGGACTGATGGCGGGGATCTGGTAGAATTTTGAAGATGTAAACTTTTACAGATTAATTTCTGGCTATCATAAGCTTTTGGAAGCTATTTATTCATAAGTTACATGTTTGTTTTTAATGGAATCCTATCTATCTATCTCTCTATCTATCTATATATATGTACACACACATATATATGTATGTATATATATATATATATATATATATATATATATATATATATATATGTATGTATATATATATATATATGTGTATATATATATGTATATATATGTATGTATATATATATATATGTATGTATATATATATATGTATGTATATATATATATATATATATATATATATGTATATATACATGTATATATACATGTATATATATATGTATGTATATATATATATATATATATATATGTATATATACATGTATATATACATGTATATATATATGTATGTATATATATATATATATATATATATATATATATATATACATATAATCGTGATTTTCTTTGTACTCTAAACACGTCATCACTATTTCGTATTTATACTTCCAATATTTCTGATATGTTACCTCGTTCCTTGTGAATTAAACGGCCCCTAATAAAATCTTTCTCTTCAAGCTTCTTTATATCACTGCCCACCCTCTTTCAATTTCTATCATCAAGCAAAAACCTGAACATATACATTCATAACTACAATTCCAATGTTTTATTTGCGCGCGGTCACGAACAGTCTTGTAAAGGTTTAAAGGCCACTCATTAATGGCAAAGACAATGGACAGGATAGTAACATTGCTCTATCAAGCAGGACAATGCCCTAGAGACTGACCATATATGAATATTATCAGCGCCCAAGCCCCCTCTCCACCCAAGCTAGGACCAAGGAGGGCCAGGCAATGGCTGCTGATGACTCACAGATAGATCTATAGGCTTCCCCAAACCCCTCTCCATCCTTAGCTCTCAAGGATTGTGTGATTGCAGCGACCGAAGAAACTAACAAGTTTCAGCGGGACTCGAGCCCCAGTCTGGCCTTTTTTTTTTTTTTTTTTTTTTTTCTTCTTCTTCTGGCTAAGCCAGTTAAGCTAGTCAATGGTCTTTCTGATATCTAGCGGAAGATTAAACACTTATTACGTGTAATACCAATATCAATATTGATTACAGTTAGCATTCTTATATTTTAATGTGCGCCACCTGTAGAACACTTTTGTTTTACACAAGAACAAACTTAAAGTCTTACGAGTTATGGAACCTTGAAACCATAATGTATGTTACGACGTTTTTTTTTATGATATAAAAACTAATGGAATATAAAAATACATAAGAAACCAATGATATGGTCAACGATATACATTAAGGCAGCTATTCCGCGTAGCTGTATCATTCAGCGCGGGACGCAAGATGACTAGGAGGCTGCCTGGAGAATTTGCGCAGCCAAATTACCATCACGGTACCATAACTGTAACTCCCTGTATCCGGCTGATTATGCTCACCGCCAATACATAAATACAGCATTATTCTATAAGAGTAATATTATACATCGCTTACTTGAACGTAATTGACTATGAGATTATAGGGTAGGGGAGCTTCGGGAAGTAAGATGGCGGACGGACTTCTCCATAAAGAGAGGGGTTCGTATCCAAGGTTACCATTCTAGAAAGATATATCTATGCGGCCATGCAATCTGGACTGAAGGGGCTTAATGAGAAAAACTCTAATATGCATGTTGCATAGAGAATTATTTCTATTTCCGTAAACTCTCTCTCTCTCTCTCTCTCTCTCTCTCTCTCTCTCTCTCTCTCTCTCTCTCTCTCTCTCTCTCTCTCTCTCTCTGTGCTTGCATAAGAAGAGATCACAGAGGGTAGAAAGTCAGTCGCCGATGGTAATAAATGTGGTGACATGCAAAAATTTCCCTTAACGGGAATTGATAAAAAATATATTTCCTCTGTTACTATAATATACATAATCGACGCATGAAAGTCTTGAACAAATGCCTCCTATTTTTCATATTTTCCCCCAACATAATCATTTCTAGTGTACCAGAGTATACAAGATTTCACCATTTTAGTAAACAATGGAGCTTATTTTTGTACTGTCATTCACTTAATGGCAAATTCCTTCTTCAGTGAATAACGGAACTCACTCCTGTGGTATGAAATACTTATAGGAAAATATATATTTTGTAAAGTGAAATGTAGATTATAAGAGAACATTATAGCCTCTTGTAATCATTGTTGTTGGCATTCTCATAGATTTCAAAGTGAAACTCAGTTGTTCAACCTCATTATTCAAACTCATTTTTTAAGTTATAGTTTGCATATGAAAGAAACATTTTAATGTTGTTGCTTTTCTTTAAATACTTTAATTGTTCGTTACTTCAATTGTAGTTTATTTATTTAATTGTTTTCTTTCCTCACTGGGCTATTTTTCCCTGTTTGGGCCCTTGGACTTATAGCCTCTTACTTTTCCAACTAGGGTTATAGCTTTGCTAATAATAATAATAATAATAATAATAATAATAATAATAATAATAATAATAATAATAATAATAATGAAATATTGTCATGATTCTCTTTTCAATAAGATTACAAAGAACCTTAAGTAATTTGAAAACAAAAATATTAATGATTATTTCTATATTTACCAGTTTACTGAATGGTAATATTCAAATTTATTTTTTCTTGTAGTTTTCTTATTTTGAAAATGTAAGTAAACTGAAATTATTAAAGGGTAAAATAGTTTTTTCATAAGGTAATGGCAAATATTTTTCCATAGTGTATTTTGAATATTTTGATAATCGCGACCGATAGAAATTTCCAAATTCGTGATGTAAGAAAGAGGTGGAAATGAAAAATTGACAAAAAACGGTTAAATCTTTTAGTTAAATGTTTACATCATTTGAATTCTCGTGTAAAGGTGATCTTGGAGGCTGTTAAGAGCAATAGTATAAGTAATCATTGTAGAAAAGAGAAGGAAAAATACTTCAAAATAGTAAATGTTGAATGTATTTTTGCGATGATGTTTGACTTAATTCAACTAACAAGTATCTCATAATTCTGAAGAGAAATAGCAAAAACACTTGCATAGGTAAGATGGATAATTAATTAAACGAGAAAAGAGGCAATGATAGATATGACATGGTAAAATAGGTACTTGCGAAAGGTGAAAAGATACTTTGTTAAATACAGGGTTTAGTAGACGAAGGCCATGATGGTGGTTTTAAAACTTTTATTGTTACTCATAGGGAATGCAACACCAGAAAAATTTCTATATTACAAGTTTACTGAAAAAAAAGAAAAAAAAAATAGCATTCCAGGGGTCAAATTCCTTGATCATTGAAAAATATGATGGGTGATTGTCAGAGAGGTGATAGTTGGTACAGTAGTACTTTATTAGGTGGAAGGATAACCTAGTTGTTTTGAATCGTGCAACTAATTTTTTTTTTCTTGATTTATTTATTGGGAACAATGAACGCTAAAAAAAAGAACGCGATCTGCTTCTTTGACTTATTTTGATATTGTTGCCGATTACATACATATGCACACGCACACACAGTGTATATATACAGTGTATATCTATCTATCTATCTATCTATTTCTATATATATATATATATATATATATATATATATATATATATATATATATATATATATATATATATATATATATATATTGTGTGTGTGTATACACACTGTATATATGCGAGTTTATTTTTACTTCTTAGATATTACCCATTTTACCCTTTTTCCTAAGTATATAGTTACATGGCATTAATTTATATCTTATCGAGGTCTTGGAAGAAAAATAAAAAAGTAGACTTGAGAAGCTATACTGCATTTTCTTTATTGCATTCTTGAGTAGAAATTGTTTTCCTATACTTTTCCAGATATTTTCATCAGTTCCTCTACCAACAATAGCCTTTCTCATTTTACACTTCCATTTCTGTTTCATTCTCGCTCACGTTTCTCTTCTTCTTGCATTCATGACTTAGAATGGAGAGGCGTGAAGCCACACAGCTCATTACAGTCAATGGCTTCTTGGTATGACATTCTTATCACGATTTAAGTCTTGCTGGATCTGTCAGCCGTGGTATCATCAATAGACAAGAATCCAATCGATGATGCGTCTGTGCTGTGATTGGGTGAATGATAGACCAATTGTAACTCAAGTCGAGCTGCCTTCGGGAATCGAATTTGCTGGGAAGATATGTTTGGGTACATCAACTTATCTGTCTTTTGTTATTGTTTTTGGTTTGTATGTATACAAAAAGTTTCATTTCCATTGCAGAATTCAACTCTAAAGAATAATGAAGCTTTCTATGTTACACGCAACTTTTTATCGTCCTTTGTTTCATTCTTGTTCCGGTGTCTTATGTTGAAGTTTAAAACCTAATAGTGAAGCATTGGAAACACTGAAACGCGCATTTACAGTCATTTCACAATCCTCATGAATAAGAAAATATATTGCCAATCTTTCTTTATGATTATCTTTCTTTTCGTCAATGTAGTTGTTTGCTATTTCCTCTTAGTTGCCTTGTGCATTTGCAACAAAAATCTATTCGTATTAGATAAAACTATATTCCCTTGTATGTAAATATTATAATCAATCTCCATCGTTTAGATTTTTTCGGACTGTTCGTGATATAGGCATTAGTTACCCTATCCTCTTCACTGAAGATGATAACAATCCATACGGATGCGTGTCTTGCGATAGAAGTAAAAGAAGTGCTCATATAGAGCGGCTGTATAAAGATATAAGGTATATGTTCTATAATCCACAATAGGTATGTTTTTTCCTTATTATTATTTTTTTTTCATAGACTATACCTTCTATGCTAAATCAAGATTTTTTTTTTTTTTTTTTTCAATCAATGGTCAACATTACCGTCAATTCTTAAGGCATTTCATGGGTCCTTGTATTTGTTGTGATCAGAGTTCATTTTGAAAATATCGTTTAACCCTTGGGCCATTGCGAATGAATGTCAGGATTTTCTACAAAATACGTTCTTGTGTATCATTTCAGTTAATTTTGAGCAATTAGCGTTCTTAATAATGGTTTGGATTTATTCTCAAGGAATTTCATGAGTCGTTTTACGTATAATGTTCTTTGATGAGTGATTGTAATTGAGTCATTCTAGCAGGAAATAAAATATCCTGTGAAAGCTTGATATATCGGTGATTTTCAGTACTTTACAAGCATTCTCGGTGTCAGTTTAGCATGTAATTAGGCTTTTTCGACTAAGTCCTAAGTTTATTAGCATGTTCTTATAAAAGAAAAGCACCGGAATTCATTTAAATACCAAATATCAAATGGGCCTTGTGGCAGCTAGAGGCCTATTTGGTTTAGCATGTCTCGATTTAAAGGTTTACAGGCTACTCGTGAATGGCTGAAGCAAGGGACAGGGACATTGGCCTAGCAAGTAGGACAATGACCCAGAGACTGACCATATATATAAATATGATCAGATTCCTAGCCCTGTCTCCCCCAGGCTAGGACCAGGGATGGCCAGCCAATGGCTGCTGATGACTCAGCAGATAGATCTAGTGTATAGGCTACCTCAAAACCCTCATCCTCAGCTCAAAAGGATGGTTAGGCTGTATCCACTAAAGGAACTTTGAGCAGGACTCGAACCCCAGTCGGACGATCACAAGGCAGGGATGTTACCAATGGGTCACCACAACCCGCGTAAAACATTTATCCAGAACAGCAAAATACACAAACGACTGAAACAGGTATTTTGGATTTATGATCAAAAGGTCTCATCAATTATATTAAAAAAAATCTTTATTTCAAGTAAACTACGTTCTTACAAATTCTGGGATTTAATTCTTAGGTCGTTGCATCTCGTGAAACTGAATCAGTACCGAATAAACGCATATTGCTCATCCTCTCTTTAGATTCCCTCTGCAGAGAACGATGACTCAAATAAAACTAGACTCCATTTCCGAACCATAACAGCTGATAAGTCGAGAACCTTCAGTGCCTTAACGGTTGTAGGGTGAGGAAATTCTTTGTGTAACTCTTCCTTACCCGATTGCCTGAACGTCATGCATGAAATCACAGATGTTGTCGATAAATTCTGAGCTTCTCTCTCTCTCTCTCTCTCTCTCTCTCTCTCTCTCTCTCTCTCTCTCTCTCTCTCTCTCTAAAGATGGGATTCAAACTCCTAAAACCTTGAAGAAAATTATTATTAACCGTGATTGCTAAAGCTCCTTCTAGTCTTTCGGTTTTAGTTGTGTTTTATATACATACATTATATATATATACATATATATGCATATTATATATATATAAATATATATATATATATGTATATATATATATATATATGTATGTATATATATATATATATATATATATATATATATATGTATGTATATATATATGTGTGTGTGTATATATATATATATATGTATGTATATATATATATATATATATATGTATGTATATATATATATATATATATGTATATATATATATATGTGTGTGTGTATATATATGTATATATATATGTATATATATATATATATATATATATATATATATATATGTATATATACGTACAGCTATATAGATATATTGGTAGACAGACGACATATCCTTGATAGTCAAGTAATTTTTTTTTAAAGAAACTTCAAAACAAACACGAAACTTATAGTAATAAATTTCTTATCAAAAGAACATTCTTATGAAAGATAACTTTTTCAAAGGGGACCTACCTAAAATCCAATTTTCTCTGGGGGCTAAAGTCACACAACGGATAAGGCCTCCAGAGAATTCCTTATTCATTAAAAAAAATAAAACTATGGGTGAAATGTCTTAGTACACCAAGAAACGGTTTTATCAAGCATGTCCATTCCTTTTCGAATAACATGACTTAAGACTACCATCATTCGGGAAGATAGAATGAATGCCGTTGTCCTGTAGGTAATAATATTTACATGTAATGAGAATAATCAAAGAGACCCAAATTCTGGAAATAGTTTGACAGCGCAGTATTACATTTAGTAGAGGAATTCCTTTCTTCTTAAGAAAAGGCCTCTTAAAAATGTCTTATGGAGATGCCCTTTTTTGTCAGACCAACAATTTTAGTAGATAAACCTCTACCTAATATAATTATTTCAAGCTGATCTTGTATTTCAGGCAAATATTCGTTCAGGGCTATTCTATACAGTAAATGATTTTCCTAACAGCTCTCGTGTTGCGCTCAAAAATTCACAAGGAAGTAGGGCCATTTGAGAGAATTATCTTGTGCTGGGCAAGTATTCCATTGAGAATATTCCCTTCGACAAATCATTTTGTAATATGTATCCTCTCTTGCTTGTACAACCTATCTAAGGGGATATCCTACTATGCTAAGATAGCATTCCATTGATTAGATGATCTCTTCATTAGAGAGAGAGAGATTCTATCGTTCTTGTGTAACACTCCTTTCGAAATCTTTTAATATATTCATCATGATGATAATTATTATTATTATTATTATTATTATTATTATTATTATTATTATTATTATTATTATTATTATTTTCTACTAGCTAAGCTACAACCCTAGTTGGAAAAGCAGGATGCTGTAAGCCCAAGGGCTCCAAAGGGAAAAATAGCTCAGTGAGGAAAAGAAGTTAATAAACTATAATATATGAGTGTAGTAATAGTGAAAAATACAATACATGTTAAAATCAGTAACACAGGTAATAAATCTGTCATATATAAACAATGAAGTGAGAATCATATCAACCTCTCCAACATAAAATAATTCACTACATGTTTGGTTATGCTATGTCAACTTCTGTAAGAGATATCTTTGCTTCCTCGGAGCTCTGAAAGTGATTTTCTCTCATATTACGACAAAGTTACACAAGTCATCATCATTTAATGTTAGAATAGCAGACAAGCTCATAAACATAAAAAGAGCCAAATTATCCATCAGCATCTATGACAAAATCCATTCACCATGTCCCCACTTGCAAACATGTTCTAGTCAAGAAAAGTTAACAACGAAAGCAATAATATAAGAGTTTTCATAAAATCAAACAGTGATGAGAAATTCCAATTTTTTTTAATAACGTGTGGCGTAGTTCTCTAGTCTTGGATAGTGCCATGGCCTCTGTGCCATAATCTTCCACTGTCTTGGGGTTGAGCTCTCTTGCTTGAGGAGACACGTGGGCACACTATTCTTAATTCTCTTTCTCTTGTTTTTTCTTTGAAGGTCTTATATTTTATTTTTAAAAGATTTATTTTAATGTTGTTAATTTATTTAAATTCTTCATTACTGCTATTATAGTCTCTTATTTCTTTATTTCCTTTCCTCACGGGGCTATTTGCCCTTTTGGAGCCATTGGCCTTATAGTATTCTGCTTTTCTAACGATGGTTGTAGCTAAGTAATTAATAATATCTTATTTGTTATTATCGTTTACCATTGCCTAGCTTTAAATTATTTGAACTACACAGCATATTCAGCCATTCTGGATTACCATGGTTGATCACCTACCTTTTATTTAGAAAAAACATAATTTCATATTTGCTAAAAGCGGGTCGTTGTTTTCTTTATTCAATATGAAAAGATATTCGAGTCTTCTTATTTTCTCAAATGTCATCTCATGCTAATACTGGCCGAAAGAATGACTTTACTTTTATACGGTGAATGACAATATTTTTTCATATATAGAAGTTTTCCGTATTGAGAGAGAGAGAGAGAGAGAGAGAGAGAGAGAGAGAGAGAGAGAGAGAGAGAGAGAGATTTCACTTCAGCAGCAACATATTATTCCCTACTTTACCTGCTTTTGGTTTGTAAGGTTGAAAATAACGGAAGATTTAATATCTAATAAAAGCACATCAACTACCAGAACGTCTTCATACATTTTGAATTCATTTTATTTGTGTTTTTATGTTTATTCTTACTTTATACATTTATCTATTTACTTTTTCTGTAATGGCCCCATCGTCTGGAAACTGCGTGAGTCATTGTACTGGGCTGATGTGGCCCCGGGGAACTCCGGTGATCATAAATCAGTCTCTAATCAGGGCTCTGTTAAAGTTCGTTGATTAAACCACGAAATAAAAATAAGAGGAAAAAAATTAAAGTGTAAGAAAGTAGTTAGCCTCTTTAAAGAGCTGCCAGTTAACAGGGTATGGAGTTTTCTGCATGCAAATAAAAAAAAAGGAATGAAAATTAAAAATGAGAATATTATATTATAGTTAGTTACTGAATGAAATATCTAGTTGTTATGGTATGAAATATTCAAAAGATAATAAGAACAATAAATGATTACACCATATATAGGATTTTTATTTGTTTATTATGAAATGAATATAGATCATTGCCAAATAAGCAATATAACTTTTTCTGTATTATTTAAAAGATGATAAAGGCAATTAAAGGTTACTCAATAGAATGGATTTTATTTGTTTATTATGAAATGATATGGATTATTGCCAAGGAAGCAATATATATATATATATATATATATATATATATATATAATATATATATATATATATATATATATAGGAAAATGTCAGTTATGTAAGGCATATTAATGGAACACCGCATAGAATCTTCCAAATAGTTCCTCTTTCATTATTGAGAGAATTTCCGTAAGGGTCCAAGAGTGTTTGTTCCTTCTTGTTTTTCTTCTCGAGTGAAAGAGGAAAGAAAATCAGCCTTAGCCTCATCATGATCATTCTTCACCCCTGATGAGATTGAAGTATTTTTTCCCGCTGCTCAAAGACGTTGCTTTAAAACCAAACACAGATGCCACCAAAAACCATTTACACTGTAAGAAAAAGAACCCGGTAGCTTTTTGTGTTCACTTTGAACGCCTCTTTGAACATCGTTGCCGCTAACCTGAATGATTTAGTTTTAATGTCTTTTTTTTAATCCAGGATTCTCTCTCTCTCTCTCTCTCTCTCTCTCTCTCTCTCTCTCTCTCTCTCTCTCTCTCTCTCTCTCTCTCTCACTTTGTTTGTGCGTATATGTGTAGTTTCCTTGGTTCAACATATGAACACTTTCTTGAAACAATGTAAGGTTTCCTTGGAGCGTTTTACCTGCAATGCAAGTATTCCCATCAGGACTTGTTGAAATTGTTTTACACCTGTTGCATATAAAAGTCAAAGAGAGAGAGAGAGAGAGAGAGAGAGAGAGAGAGAGAGAGAGAGAGAGAGAGAGAGAGAGAGAGAGAGAGAGTAAAAATGGAAGCCTCAAAGATCCATGAAAATCCTACCACTTTTGTTGTACAAGATCCCAAAATCGTTCCACATCTGCGATCCTTGACCGGGTCCTGTGAGACTAGATGATTGTCGGAAGGAATGTGTTATCCTTCGTAGGCCTACAGGAACGAAAGTCCCATTGTAAACCCACTGTAATATAGATCCTACGAGCAAACGGGAGCTATGTCTGGGACGCACATAGCCATTTAAAGCTGGCTGAGGAGGTGTAGACGCCTTGTGCTAATCGCCATCATGGCATTAAAGGAGACAATTACCTGATCTCATTACGAAGCAAAATCAGCGTAGCTGTTCTCTGAAAGAGCGCCCATTTTCTCGGAAGCGGTTCACTGGCTCCGACGGTCGAAAAGAAGGGGTCATCCCCTTTAGTTTTCCTTCACGCCTTCCAGCAGACGTCTTCCACAACAAGCTATTTTCGTTTTTTTATTCTTTTCAAAGACATTTTGTATCCTCGTTTCTTCATTCAATTCATGTTTTTTCTCTCTGTGTGAAGGGATGTCTTAAAGGAAAGAAGAATAAAGAATGGAGCAAAACAAGGATTAAAGACTTAGCAGCGTTAATGAGTTTCCAAAAAGTAAAAAGAAAAAAAGAAACACTGGCATTTTCGCACAAAGTATTATAGTTGGATATTGTGAGGGAAGTTCAGCACTGGAATAGAAGAATTCTATGTGGCTTAAATCTGGTAGTTTAGTTCTTCTTGTTTAGGTTGTTTAAGGTATTGAATATTTGTCTATGACTTACACACACACAAACACACATGCACACACAAGCACACATACACACACACACACAAGCACACATACACACACAAACACCCCCCCCCCACACACACACACACATATATATATATATATATATATATATATATATATATAATATATATACATATATATATATATATATATATATATATATATATATAATGTGTGTGTGTGTGTGTGTGTGTGTTTACATACATACATACAAATAAGTTGACTGTCTTTTTACTTAGAAAGTTTTAAACATTTTATGTAAGTTAAGAATATTAGAGTACTTCCCAAAATAGGAAGATCTCTCTATCAAAAGAATCCTATTATTGTACAATTTTAGGATTTACATTATTATGCTACAGATATTTCAAAGGAATCTTGAAATTGCTCTACTGTGCTTAACTTTCCCCCTGACTTCTCTCTATCTTCTGAAGTGATATATATATATATATATATATATATATATATATATATATATATATATATATATATATGGGAAAATATATTAAGACATCTTTGAATGAATTATAATTTTAGATTACTAGTTTTTATCAAGTTTTGTGATTTTGTCCCTTTTCAAATCAAAATTATCGATAAAAATTTTGTATGGACTTACTTTTTTTTTTTTTATTACAGAGAATACTTTATGTTTACTGTATATTTTCAGATATATTGTTGGACTATTTATTTTTTCATAACTCCAAATAATTTCATTCAATATGTTTTCCTGATTTAGAAAAGTGTAGCGCCTAAAGATTTTACTTTAAAGACAGTGATTTAATAGGTTCGCTGTAATGTATAGTTTTAATTATTTCTTAGAAGAAAGCCGTGGTCGTTAGTTTCTAGAAGTTGAAATTATATAATCTGTACCTGCAGGATGCTTTCCCGATTAGAAATCGTGGTAATCGAATAAGAAATCTAATCAAAACCAGGTAAAATTCAAATAATACAACGTTTGATCATTATCGGAAGAAATAAATAACTATCAAGATGACAAAATATTGTTCATATAGCTGAGAGAAGTGAAGGAAAAAATCAAGAAAATGCTACGTAACAGTTATTAAGGTTTAAGGCTTTAAAGATCGCTCAGAGGCAAAGGACAGTGACATTGCTCTATCAAGCAGGATAATACCCAGGCCTTAGAGACTGACCTAAGCCATTGCCTAAGCTCCTTCTTCACCCAAGCTAGGACCAAGGAGGGCCAGGCAATGGCTGCTGATGGTTCAGCAGATGAGCTTGTACGCTCCCCCAAACAAACCCATCCTTAGCTTACGGGGATGGTGAAGTTGTAGCGACCAAAAAACTAACGAGTTTGAAAGGAACATGAACTCCAGTTTGGCGTTCACCAGTCAAGGACGTTACCACATCGGCCACCACAACCCTAAATGAGTATTAAGGATGGGTTAAATATTGCAAAATACCAGGACCACGACTCCATGATGAGTACAAATTGAGACCGAAAATCTTGGGTCATGCGAAGGGGGACTTGAATGCTAGTAGAATTTAATTGCTGGAATCAAGTCACTGTGACGATAGCAACGGCAGCAGTCAAAGAGTGGCTTCCGTTGTCGAAAAAAATAATTTTCGCAAAAACACCAACAACTAATATATGTAAGTACCTTAATAAGCAAGAGGAACATGACTATCACTAGGAAGTGAACCGCGCCTCTTTGACTGGCTATTCGGGAAGAAGAAAGAGTAAGATAATGCCAGTAGAAGAAGATTGGAAGCTACACAAAGAGGAGAAAGAAAAAAGAAAAAAAAAGAACTGGAAGCCAGGGTGCTTTGGTAGGCAGTAGTAGGAAAGGACGAGGAGAGGATGGAGGGGAGGAGACCTGGTAACGGCCTCTTGTTTTATATTCTTTTCCAGACTTAGGGAGGGAAGTGTTTGGTTTTGGCGGTAGTGGCAAATTGGGATATAAATGGTTTATGCGTCGGTTAGCGGGCCTGTACCTCCATAATGCTTCAACCCTCCGCCATAAAGATCTCCTAAAAGATATTATGTTTCCGTTATTTGTTGATTTCGTGAGCTTTGTCTCTCTGTAGGTCTTTTGTGTGCACAGTGCTCCTTCCGCCCACCCACGCATGGAAGCATAAAACTCTAGCCCTTTCAGGAAGTCAGCCTTCATTCCATCGCACTTACTCCAGGTTTAATTGCCCGTAGAGCTGAAAGAGAAAGGAAATGTATCAGAGGTTAATGGTGTATATGATTATTTATATATTAGATTAATCTTAGATTATTTACATAGCTTTGTACCAATAGATCTTTATAACGAGTTGGATATTTTGATATCTATGCTAGATGTAATTATTATTATTATTATTATTATTATTATTATTATTATTATTATTATTATTGTTATTACTGCAAGCTAAACTATAACCCGAGTTGGAAAAGCAAGATGCTATAAGCTCAAGGAGTTCAACAACGAAAAATAGCCCAGTGAGCAAAGGAAAAAAGGAAATAAATAAACTACAAAACAAGAAATGAACCAAAATAATTGAAGATTCTAAGAACAGTAACAGGATTAAATTAAATTTTTCATTAATAAACTATAAAACAGAGGAAGAGAAATGGATAGAACATCGTGCCGACTGTACCCCTCAAGCAAGAGAAGGGAAGTGTATCAGAGGTTAATGATGTATATGATTATTTATATATTAGATTAATCTTAGATTATTTAAATTACTCTGTTCCAATAGATCTTTATAACTCTAGTCGTAGGGTGTTTCGTTATCCATACTAAGTGTTATTGACTTGTTTTATTAGTTTGTTCTTAAAAACATTATGAATACTAGAGGGGCACTCAGATGAGCGCAGACCTCCGCCTCGGCAGCTTATTTCTCGACCTTTTGCTTGACCGTGACCTTCGACTTTGACCTTTTAAGATTTAATGATTAACAGCTTTTCACATAATAGTTAATCCTAGAATTTTTCATTACTCTACGATTAAAATTGTGACCAGGAAGCTGTTCACAAACAAACACACATACACACACAAACAGAGGGTAAAACATAACCTCCTACCAACTTCGTTGGCGAAGGTAATATTATCCTTCAGACGCAAATATGCGAACCCATTTCATCATCCTGGTTTATTTTTGAAATATTACTACTAATAACCATCAACCAATGAATCATCAAATGACATTTTTAAGCCCCCTCCCACGCCCCACCAAAAAAAAAAAAAAAAAAAAAAAGATTATGTTGATCATAAGTACAACATAGTTATCATGTTACGATACCTCTAATTACAACCAATTTGTTCAAAGCTCCGGCTGTGAATCTTTTAAGACCGTGTTTGATCCCAACTGTTGCCTACAAGTCCACCCAACTGTATATGAGTACCTTCAATTACTTGGTTAAGACACTTGTGTGGAGCCAGCAACCATACCCGCAAGTACTTGCTGATATAAAAGAAGAATAAAATTTTCTGGCGCCACTCATTTCAATGAGAAAGGTACACATTACATACATACATAAATACATACATACAAACATATACATACCATACTTTATGTTTATGGACACATAAATTCATACGTATGTGTGTACGCTCGTGTTTTAAAACATACGCATATATGGATACATACATTCATACGTGTGTGTGTGTGTGTGTGTGTGTGTTTAAAACATATACATAAATGTTCAAAGATATGAAAGTATGCCTTTACATTTACAGCTCATTTTTAAATTAGCAAATGAGTCCTTAAATAACACATTTAGCGCATACCTTCATACTTCTGTGTATTGCAAAGGCAATATTGTATAGCAATAGAAACCGTCATCAAATTTGATTTCCTAGAGGATTATTGTTTTACTTAGAGCAAATGTGGCAATGTTACTGGAAAAGAAAAATAATAGTCTCACAGTAAGTACCAAAATGGTGATTGATTTATAAGAGAGTTTCTTTAAGTGGAAATTCTTGTTTATAATATTTGCCAATGACAATTCTCGACGTCTTATCTAATCAGTTTTTTAATCTTCGTTAAAACAATGGAATGATATAAGTTCCTCCTATTCAAGAACGACCTCAAGGCCCGGTCATACCGCCCGATCGTTGCTGGAGCGTTCCTTGAACGGTAGGGAGGTGGACCAAACCCTCGAAAATTTAATTTAACGTTTATACGTTTGGTCTTTATTAGGCTGCTGAACGTAGCAAATCTTCGCATATTTCCTGAGTTTTCTTACACCTATATTATGGAAATTGCTAATTTATGCAATAAGGGTATTGGTTTACAGGATGTCGAAAACTTTCAGTCGGTTTTTTTTTTTTAATAAAATGTTAAAAAAAAAACCGTAATTTTAATTAAGATACAGCGACCGTAATTTCTACCCTACTTTGTTATTATCTTTTAGAGGTTGGTGACTGTAATATCACTCCGCTACGCTTTTCGACATCCTGTATACCAATACCCTTATTGCATGAATTAGCAACTTCCATAATAGAGGTGTAAGAAAACTCAGGAAATATGCGAGGATTTGCTACGTTCAGCAGCCTAATAAAGACCAAACGTATAAACATTAAATTAAATTTTCGAGGGTTTGGTCCACCTCCCTACAGTTCAAGGAACGCTCCAGCAACGTTCGGGCGGTGTGACCGGGCCTTTAGAGAGCTTAGTACCTCATGACAAGTTCTTCTGATGCTGTAACGCTGTTTCATTCTTGTGTGAAATCATTCTTTTATTTACTCTTTAGCTTTCGTCTTTATGTGCAAATATTTTTTGTTATTATTGATGCATTATTCAAACACTTGTACCCGTTTCACTTGTCAATCAGGAGTTAAATTCTATAAAATCTAGTTATTTAGCTTTACTATGCCGAAAGTGTTTCAATATTGAGTTTACATAATGTAATGGTACGTCCTTATCCCTTTTGATTATTTATAAACATTTCTTTAAAAGGAATGTACAGGTACCTGTAATACGTTACCAGAGACGTCTCTCTCTCTCTCTCTCTCTCTCTCTCTCTCTTGGGCAGTGGTGATTCAAATCACGATGCTGCATTGATAACGCCAGGTAGAATGACTCCTCAACGAAACTCCCTTATTATGGTCTTAGTCCATTGTACGAAGGAATACCCTTTTCATTCTGACTATTCTACATCAAGTGATATAAAAGATGATATAGCTCCTTTCTTTTTCATTCCAGAGATGCCCTATAGTGAATTTTTGCCCCCTTTTTAGCATTGGTCCACAAAAGCTTAATGTTCATGTCTCTCAGTAGTTTCTTTTTAAAACTCAAACATTGTTTCAATTTTCTGTATTAAAACATACAATATCAAAAGAAATTTCGAGAAATAAATCATTACATTATCATTATTATTATTATTCCTTTAATATTACGGTCTAATATATTACAGAATGCAATGATAATATGAATTAGGAGGGTTATCAATTATCAATTAGTTGATTTATAAAAATTCTGCTTATGTTAACCATACTTATTCAAACATTTTCTAACAAAGAAATATTAAAACCCTTCAACTTCTGAATTTCAAAATAAGCCAAAACCAGAATCTTACTTTATTCAGATCATTGAATAATAAAAGAAATATCTTGCTAAGATCCCATTATGAACATTACAACGAGGACGCAATAAGCTATGAAGAAAGAAAACCTGAATTCGTGACACGACGTGTTTAAAGAACATGAAAGGATAGGTGTGCTGAAAGATTTGAATGCAAAAGTAAGCGACCGAGATATAGATGGAGTTGTTGGTAGGCGTGTAGTTCATGGGTTAACTAAGAATGGAAAGTTGTGTAGGAGCGCGTATGGAATATAACTTTATTTTATGAAATACATGGTTTCTGAAGGAGGACATGAATCATTCTTGTATAAATACATACACTCACACAAACACACACACATATATATGTATATATATATATATATATATATATATAATGTGTGTGTGTGTATATATAAACAGCACACACACAAATATACAGTATGTATATATATATATATATATATATATATATGTGTGTGTGTGTGTGTGTGTGTGTGTGTGTGTGTGTGTGTGTAAATTTGAATAAGACATATTTTAATACATTATCATCTGGATTCTCTTATCGACCTCGAGATCAAAGTCCCAAGGTGAAACCACTCAAAGACAATAGCTTCTGACTGGCCGGGAATCAAACCCTGGTCCAGGAAACTTGTTTGACAGTGACATAAGCACTGAGCCACGAAGAAAGATCTTTCTTCGTGGCTCAGTGCCTGCGTCACTTTCATACAAGTTTCCTGGAACAGGGCTCGATTCCCGGCCAGTCAGAAGCTAATGGCTTTGAGTGGTTCCACCTTGGGACTTTGATCCCGAAGACGATAAGAGAATCCAGACATCAATGTATTAAAATGTATGACTTATTTGAATAGGAAAAACACGTCTAAATCTGCAAAATTTCTCATATATATATATATATATATATATATATATATATATATATATATATATATATATATATATATATATATATATATTTATATAAAAACAACAAATCGCTAGAACGTTCAATGTCTCAAGATGACTGCGCTTTCGTGTTAATGTTGTATTAAGAAGAAGGCGTCTGTCAAATCTTCGTTTCCTTTTTCCTCCCAGCCTGCTGTCATATATATGTATATATATATATATATATATATATATATATATATATATATATATATATATATATATATGTATGTGTGTGTGTGTGTGTGTGTGGATGTTTAAATGCTACAGCATGTATAGTTATCAGCGTTTCGCTAAAAGAAACTGCCTATAAAAATGTCACCCTTTCTTTTCCAATGGAGCACATAAGGAAAGTACGTCGCAAATAATATATTGTCTAGGAGCGAGGTGACTTTTATTCAACATGAAAAGTGCAAATGGTTTAAAGTTCCAAAAAAAGTTTGTGAGGCTCAGGAAGACCTATAAATCCAATTCTTAAGTTTCGCAAGTGGCGAGTGTGATTATGCACCAAGCCCAAATTACGTCCAAAATACGACTTTAAACATTTCAGAGACAATTAATAGAGATAAAATCAACAAATATGGAAACTCAAATTGAGATTTTTATTAGTGGAATGGCTTTTCATAAACAATGCTAATTAGTGATAATTTAGCTTTTATTCAACACAAAAAAGGCGTAAAATTTAAAACTTACTTTATAGCAAACTTTTATTCAGCACGAAAGGCATAAAATTTTGAACTTACTTCATAGCAAAATCACACATCACACTTATCGTAAGAATCTACTCAAGATGAAAATCTTTTATATAGAGTATAACATGCAAGGTGCACACTTTATTGCATTGCCATCTGAAAGAATTATATTTACTGAATGATAAAAAGAACATTGTGTTGGCTGAATTTCACTACATGTAGATTCATAATGGAAAGAAATATTAGCCAGATATCCGACATGTTTAGAGCACCAGTTAAAAGCCAACTTACACTCCTCGTCTGAAGAGAGACAACTTTCTTCATGTGAGAATGAAATCTCAGTTTTCCTTACAGCTGTCCCCATGAAAGTCACCTTCTTCAGGGTTCAATGAATCAGGGAACTCAGAACCTTCCAACCAAATAACCTTTTAATGTCTATCTTTTGGCTTCCATCCATCCTCTACAGAAGTCATGCAGTGGCTTACATTTATTTTACGAATGATGCTCGCTTGATGTGTTGGAACAATTCTTGTTCACAGAAAAGAAGCATGATGCCACCAATTCCCTTTTCTTTTTTCAAGTGCTTTCTTGCATTTGGCCTTTGGTCCGTAAGCCCTCTCAAAAACCTAGTACCAATACCAATTCAATGAAGAAGATAATTTCTCTCGTTTGCTCAATACATCTCAGTTTAATGGTTTTCATAACTGTTTTTATGATTTTCTGTTAGCTGTCTAGTAGACATTAATGAAAAATTCCTCTGAGAAAAAGTGTCTTTTTACATTTGGAATGGAGTCTGACTTCGCCTTTACGATGGAATGCAGAGGTGTAGTCACATTCTTTGAAGCCATGGAATCCTAGAAGTGATTTTCATATTGGACATCCGACTGTGTTTGAAATGAAAGTATCATTTACGTTCAGGTACCGTCTGATGTTCTTTGATGAAGTCCTTACATCCAGCCATATGTAAGCCTTCATATCCAAACAGTGATATAAGGGAATTACTGCATTGTCGGTGTCTAATCATTTAAGATGTTCCAAACATATCCTGCTTCATCAATTGACCTGGTAGGCTGCTATCTGTTCAAATGCTTCTTTATGAATAGTTACCAAATGACCAACCACCTCTCTCACCACCTGGTCATCACTGACATAAAAGTGGAAGCATCAACCAAGGAAGGAGTGGCACATATGCCTCTTTACGATGAGATGGACATAATGGGACGATTTTCAATCTGCTGCCAAGAATTTTGAGAACTATTCTTTGAATGACTTTGCCTTCGTCAGGTGTTTGAAGTTATTGGGACGAAGATATTGTACAAAAGTGATGACACAACTGGGCCTCTTTTTCATCCAATACTCTACATATTTTTATTTGTCCTCCTTGATTGACGGTGTGGGGTATGCATCAAAGACAATATCAATCCTTTTTTTTTTATTACTTTAATGTTTGCTGTGAAACACCAGCTCCTATGTTGGTGGTAAACTGGAAGGAAATTTGTAGCGAAGAAAGTTCCCACCATTAATACAAAACTCGATTGTGCTGGGTGCAAAATAGTTTCGAACTTTAACATACAGATCAAAGAGAATACTCTTTTGCGTCATTACCATCATGCCATCTCCACTGCACATAGAAAGAGGCACTGGAGTGAGTGGAAAGGAAATAAAAAAACATTTTACGTCAAGATCTGTTTTCCAAGTCATAATGAGAAGTCGGTCCAGCAATTCTCTGTTGCAAATCAACATAGGGATTCTGACATCCCGAGTATGCGTTTATCTTACATTTTAATTTTTAAATGTTGTAAGTGTTTCCTTTTTTATGGCACTCTCAAATCCCTCAGGGTCTTTAGGGCATGCAACAGCAAATGAACACTAAGTAAATGTGTGACAGTATAATTAAATTAATATATTTTGATTAAAAGAGTTTTTATGTTTGGATATAGGGTCATAATTACAAGTTGATTGTTTATGATGATGTAAATCATAAAATGTTTATTTTTGTTGAGCCTGGAACCCTTCTGCATCAGTAACACCAAAACTAAGTTCTAAAATATCCATTAAACTATTACATAAACCTCAAAATATTTCATGATTGAGCTTCATTATCTATGAAATCTTAATTTACTGTGAAAATTCCGAGATATATTTTTTTCTGGATTTTTTTATTATTTTGTGGAAGAAATATACAATAGTTTTTTTCTCATCGATTATCTCCATACTTCCATCACTTCTTTCACTCATTAACATTATTGGGTAATTTTTGATAGAATTTTAAACTTATTTTAATAACAATAAAATTCGTTATTAATATATTAAATAATGAAAGGTGAGGTTCATCATTGCTCTAAATTTAAAAGGAAAACGATACGTTTAAAACAGGATGTTACTTACGACCTAGGATAGCCAACCATAAGAAACCGAAGATTTGTAAAGAAAGATAAAACAATAATTCTTATAATACTTTTTCAAAATTGAAAACACAAACGTAACGAAAGAATGATTCTACTTTAATCTTGCTTAGAATAATGTTAACATCTCGCATAATCGAAACTATGTTTCCATTGTTGTTCATTGTTCTTGTTCGTTTCTTCACAAATTTCATCCTGCATGATGACTTAACATTCCAGACTAACTACACTACTATGTCATTAAGTGAAACATATCATTGGTAGTCAATCCACGATCAGTATCCTGATAGAAAATATTTATCTTTTGTCGTCTGCTGATATTTCTTTTAGATTGAAATGGTTTGTTTAGTCTTTATCAACGAACTGTCGTCAGACATTCAAATAGAAACTCCCTATAGTTTTATGAACATCATATAGATTAACAATTATTTCTTTAAAGATTTTGCTATTATAAAAAGTTAAAATAATCTAATGTTCACGTCCGTGATCACTGAGGAATAGGCGCTGCAAACATTTCGGCTTTCAAAGATGAATCACATTAAATATTCTTTCCATGAGCAATTCAGCATTGCGATAAGATAATACTCATAATTTATACATTTTTTCATTGATATATGATCCAAATCGTTAT